>NC_089912.1:24463801-24513801 GCF_040182565.1 Anser cygnoides
GCCCTGGGATGAGCAGGGGAGCAAAGAATGAGCCTGTTTCATTTCCGGCAGTCCACTCTATTGAGCTAGAATTTCTTTTCTTTGTGTCGCCAGAAATAGTCAAAGGAACAGTGTTAAGAAGCAAATATAGCTGTGAAACAGAGATGGTAAATTAGAAAGGTAAGGTAGAAAGCATAATAAAAGAAGATATTAGCATATTTCTTCTTTTTAAAGTGCACATGAAAGTATTTATGATGAATAATGGGAAAGTACTTCTGCTTAGTTGTACTTGAAAAAAGGCCATTTTTCTGATGAGTGATGCTTATATATAGCTTTGAACTTGAAGTGACTGATTATTTTTGTGGCATGTACATGATGGATGGAGGAGAAGATATTGTATTTCTTTTACATTAGAACCTCCAGTCAAATGGAGGATTTGACCTACCCTGTAGTAGCATATTAAAAGACAGGGCAAGACATTACATCTGACTTTCAAAGTAAATGTTTTCAAAATAAACATTAACTATTTTTTCCCTCTAAATTACTATCTAAATGAGATGATTATATTAAATCACTGAAGTGTGAAGTAGTGAAATCAACAACACTAGCACTACGCTAGCACTAGGATTTCCATCAGTATTTCTACACAGTTGACAAAAACCATCAACTGTAAACTAAAAATTACCCTTCTCTTCTTGACAGTGTTCTTTTAATGGAAACATATATATATATATGTATATATATAATTATATTATTATTATATAATATATATATGTGTTTGTGTATATTTTGTTATTATTATTATTATTGTTATTATTATTATCATCATCATCATCATCATTATCATTATTTATTTATTCATTTAAGAATTTAAGCTTATCCCAGCCAGCAAAATTTACGGTACTCAATTTTTCTTAAATGAAGTTTGCAACTACTTGAATTCTGCCCCATTAAAGAGACAGATTTTAATAGATTTTTCTAACAAATTAAGATAGGAGCCTGGAAAGATCTTGTCATGGAAATCAATCGTAAATCAATCTTCTACAATTGCTAGATATGGTATAATCACAACATAAAAATCAACATAGAATTAATTCACAAAACCAATGAAATGAACTTGTACGTGTACTGCTGCATTTGTCAGTTAGCTTCTCAAACTACTAGTCAGTCTGTAGGGAAAGTAGTGAAATTTGGAACTATCTCTGATAGTCCATGGTTTTGTGTGTGTGTGTTACATCTTTCTAAAGCGCATTCATCCTTCTACTTTTTGCCTGCTATAGGTTTGATCTTTTAAATTTCAAACAAAACAAAACCCTGCCAAAGGTGTCTATAAGTCCTTGGTAAATCACTTTCATAAGTTCTCTAAACCATAACTCTCTACAGTCTCTCACTGTAGATTCTTAAACTGTTAAGAATTTAAATTTACATAATTTAGATGAAGAATCAAAATATCCATTTAAAATAACCATGCAACTCAGTAGCTAAACTAAGTCTATTCTCATTATATAACCAAATGCTAGTAACTGTCAGATAATACAATAAAAGCTTAAATTATATACATTTTTACATATACACTGTACTGCCTCAGGAAACTTGAATTTTGCTCTTATCATTCACCCTGTACCTCTAGAACTACCCACCTTATTTTGATTGAGGTATTCTAGATTTATAGTATACTGTGTAACTGTAGTTAACTGCCCATCTCTCTTCTGTAGTTTCAAGTTACTGTTCAGGTTAACATTCCTGTGGTAAAATATTTCTCAGTTAAGTAAGCTGAGACTGCATCTTGGCACACAGCTGCTGCACAAGATAACTTTCTTCACCAAAATTTTCACAAGCTAGTTTCAGCAATAGAGGTACGGAGACAGCAACCTGTCTGCAATGCAAGTGGTGTAACCAGTACTGACTAGGCCACAGGATAACGTATGCCACCAATTGTTCTTATTAACCAACAGAGCCAAGGCAGAACAACCACCTTTGGAGTTGTAATATATTTTGAATGCATTGCATCTCTGTTGCATTCCCTGTTCCAGAAACTGGATATCTGCTGTTTCTTTCTCTAGTTTCTGCTTTATACACTGAAAGTAAAATTACATGACTTAATTTTTCCAAACACTAAATAAATTTGTGCCTACAGGCATCTGAAAAATGAATGATGTACTCAAAAAATAAGTATTATTTGCAAGGTAGGACAGTCAGGTGGTTTAGAAAATAAATTAAGATAAATATTCCAACAGTTTAAATGTTTATTCTTATTTTCTTATCCTTTTCATTAGACAGAAGATCTTCCCATTGGAGCCCATCATTATCATGGGGATAATGTGTAAGTGCAAATGATCTAATCATATACAAACTTCTCAAGTTACAGGTACAAATAAATAAATCTTAGCAGAATAATAAAACAAATAAAATTAAAAAATAAAATAAAATGAATAATGAAATTAAATAAAAATAAAAATAAAATATAAAATAAAATAAAATAAAATAAAATAAAATAAAATAAAATAAAATAAAATAAAATAAAATAAAATAAAATAAAATAAAATAAAATAAAATAAAATAAAATAAAATAAAATAAAATAAAATAAAATAAAATAAAATAAAATGAGAGATACACAAAATGATAGGATATTTATATGGAAATTTTCAAGCCTATATGAAGGCATGTAGATTAAGTGTGGAGTTTACTACACCCCATAAAAGTGGAGTTGTACTGTGAAAAGTAGTTGAATGATTATTCACCAACTCTACAACATAGGAAACACAGGGCACCCAGAGGAATTTTTGTGCAGACCCAAGGTGCTGATTTTTGTGTTTGTTGCTGAAACCCAATGCACGACAATGGGGCTGGAGAACCCACTGTCAAAGATTGGTATGGGTCCAAAAGTACTGACAAGTTCAATAGATTTATAGAGCATAACTGTATTAGTGCTTATTGAACACAATAAAATTGATAGAAAAACATGCTCAAAAAAAAATTAAATCAGAAATCAGATATCTAGACACTATCAGAATATCACAGGGAAAAAGCTTTACTCTGTGTGTGTTCTTTTCTGAGAAGAACAGAACTACCTGCACAAGTTTTGCTCCATCTTGGTTCACGTCATTCCTGACTGGCAAACATTCATTGCAAACATATTTGTCTTGTAACTCTTTAGGTAACATATCTACCTTTTACTATGTTTTTTCCATAAGTTAAATCAGCTGACTGAGTCTCATTACACAACTGCTAAGAATAAGCACAATAGCTGGCCAAGTTTGCCCTGTGGCCAAAGGGATTTGTGCAACATGGTACAGGACTGAAAGCAATGGGGCAGGCCTCAGCAGTCCCACAGCACAGGGGCAGGCCTGGGCATACTAAGGTTAAACCTGATGTGGATCACCAGCTCCTCCATGTGCAGTGGTCTTCCAGTCAGAATCACTACCACATATTGAGAGTATTAATCTTATTGCCCTCTACCTTATAAAAACCACAAACTTTTCAGCAAAACTCAGAAAGAAGAGGAGAGAAGGGGAGGGGGAGGGGAGGGGAGGGGAGGGGAGGGGAGGGGAGGGGAGGGGGGAGGGGAGGGGAGGGGAGGGGAGGGGAGGGGAGGGGAGGGGAGGGGAGGGGAGGGAGGGAGAGGAGAGGAGAGGAGAGGAGAGGAGAGGAGAGGAGAGGAGAGGAGAGGAGAGGAGAGGAGAGGAGAGGAGAGGAGAGGAGAGGAGAGAGGAGAGGAGAGGAGAGGAGAGGAGAGGAGAGGAGAGGAGAGGAGAGGAGAGGAGAGGAGAGGAGAGGAGAGGAGAGGAGAGGAGAGGAGAGGAGAGGAGAGGAGAGGAGAGGAGAGGAGAGGAGAGGAGAGGAGAGGAGAGGAGAGGAGAGGAGAGGAGAGGAGAGGAGAGGAGAGGAGAGGAGAGGAGAGGAGAGGAGAGGAGAGGAGAGGAGAGGAGAGGAGAGGAGAGGAGAGGAGAGGAGAGGAGAGGAGAGGAGAGGAGAGGAGAGGAGAGGAGAGGAGAGGAGAGGAGAGGAGAGGAGAGGAGAGGAGAGGAGAGGAGAGGAGAGGAGAGGAGAGGAGAGGAGAGGAGAGGAGAGGAGAGGAGAGGAGAGGAGAGGAGAGGAGAGGAGAGGAGAGGAGAGGAGAGGAGAGGAGAGGAGGAGTTTGTCATAGTACTTTGTATATATATTTTTTGTATATATATTTTCTTTAGTTTTTTTCACCACTCTGACATAGCTTTTCTTGAGAATGAGACCAAGTGAAGCATTTGTTCTTTGTTTATTCCCCTTCTTGGCAAATGATTGAGGTTTACAACTATGAAAAGTAGTAGGAAAAGGAAATTTCCAATCTATATTCAATATTCATTAGTAACAGGCTTTAGGTGTGCTTGAGCAAATTCATGTTAAACTTGTTTCAGAAATCATTTTGTAAAAGAAATAACCCAGATTTTTTGATGTATCAATCACAGCTAAGCCACGCAATTCAAATATCATATACTCAATATTTCGACTTAATCCATAGAGACCATAAATCACTGAATAACTTTCAATTACAAACTTGAAGAAATGCATCTGGTCATGAATATTCTGTAAACAAGAAAACAGACTGAATTTCTAGGATAAATCACTATTAATTTTCCACCTCCTTCTTTGTGCAAGATAGTAAAGTCTGCTTCAGATATGTTTTTCCTGGCACATTTTTCCCTAACTTCCGTGAGCTCGGAATGCATAAAATAAATGGCTTGTATTCACATACTCTCAGCCTATTTCATATAGTTTATCTATAAATAATCTATATGAAAACAAATACACTGCAGATTTTGAATGAGAATAAGGGTGTGCTGGAGGAAACATCACCTCTTTTTATATTCTGAAGAGTATGGTTATGGTACAACTGTGATATAGCATAGATGTATGTAGGCATACAAAACTGCACCTGAACAGAAGATTCTGCATTTCTTATTTCTCTAAGTAATATTCACAAAAAATATTTTGGTATTTCAATATCAGATGTATTCAGCTGTTATTTCATGAATAAAGTCATGTGCCTTAGGGAAAATATAGTATGGATACATCATATCCACATTATCTTGTATATGTAAACTGTCCTCAGATAGTAGGCTTAATGGGCTGTTTTATCAATACTTTAGATAGGTATACTACTGGGTATACCTTAGGGTGCCTAACTTATGGCCATCTGGGGTAATTTTTCAAATATGCTACCAATGTATCTTAATCTATCTTGCCCTTCTCTTAGTAGTTGATAGGTACACTTTCCTGTTGTGTTTGTGCGTTGGGTCTGTCTGGGATGGAGTCACCTTCCCCTGCAGCAGCCCACACAGTGCTGTGCTCTGTACTTGTAGCTGGAACAGCACTGGTATCACTCTAGTGTTATGTCTATTGCTGCATAGTGCTGGCACAGCGTCAGGACTCCCTCCAAGCCCCCAAGGGCCAGTAGGCTGGGGGTAGGCAAGTGACGAGGAGGGGACATCGCCAGGGCATCTGACCTAAACCAACCAAAGGGATATTCCACAACACCTGATGTCACACTCAGCAATAAAAAGGAGGACTCTCGTGGGGGAGGGGGCTGTCCTCCTGAAAAACTGTTACGCGTCTCGAGGCCCTGCTTCCCAGGACGTGGCCAAAGATTGCTCGTTGATGGGAAGTAGAGAATAACTTTTTTTCCTTTCTCTTTGTGCTTCTCTGCGGCCTTGTTTTTTTTTTGTTGTTTTTTTTTTTGTTGTTTTTTTGTTTGTTTGTTTGTGTTTTTTGTTGTTGTTATTGTTTTGTTTTTGTTTTTATTTCTTTTTCTCCCCATTCCCTTTCCCTTTAATTAAATCATTCTCATCTCAAACCTTGAGCTCTTTGTGTTGTATTTTCTCCCCCTTCCTCTTTGAGGAGGGGGGAGTGAGAGAGTGGTTGTGGTGGAGCTCGGCTGCCCACTCGAGTAAAATCACCACAGTCCTTTTTGGTGCCCAACGTGGGGCTTGAGGGTTGAGATAACAGTAGAATTGATTAAAGTATTTACAACTAACATACTTGGTAGTCACAATGTTTGGTTTGCTGTTAATATTTTTCTATGTGACTATGTTGTATGTAAGCTGTTCTCTGTTCTCTTTTCTCCTGTATATCCGATCAGAGAACGTGTTAAAATCTGTGTTTGGTTTCTTTATCATACTGTGCTGTAACATACTGGCCTTCAGTTTTGTCTGGTACTCAGGCCCTACATTGTTATCATTCTGGTCTCCTGGAGATTATCTTTTTGGAAATATTAAGAATTACACCTTCTTTTTCTCCCCTAGCAGTCAGTTTGTGAATAATATCGGGAGAGGTGCCGTCTTCTTCTCCCCCTGTGGTCTAATTGTAGCAGCCTTAGAGTATTTTGGATACCCTTGGTCAGACGTCATCCTCCTATTGCTAGTTCTAGTGTTTTTCTTCCTCCCTAAGGTCAAATAATTTATTAAGAATATCATCCAAGGACCTGCCCCGAGACAAAGTAGTTGTGGGTGGCAAGGTGTGTGGGGGGATATGGGCAGGTACCTGTCACGGTTTTCTCCTCCGATGGTTTTTAATTTCACCCCTGAACAAGTGCAAAATCCAAAAAAAACTGGTAGAATGTTTGAAAGACGTATGCCCTGACCCTGGCAATACCAGAGAACTCCACCAGCTTGCTGTACTCTGCTGGGGTCTGGCTTACGCCTATCGAATGTCAATTAACACTGCCCAGCACCCTCAAGGGGATAGGAAAGTTTCTGAATTCGATGATGAGATGACACACACTGTGACCACCCCAGAGGACCAACCATCTATGGTATCAGTCGCCCCTATAGTCAAGACAAAACAATGGAAACGGAAGTCAGTTCGTTTAGTAAGGGAAGAAGCTCCTCCTAAGGAGGAGGAAGAAGAGGAAAAGGCAGGCAGCTCTAAAGCAGCGTCATCACAACAACATCAGGGAGAAGAGACTGAAATCATAAATGAATCAGAAACCACTCGATCTCTATCCTTGAGTGAGTTGGGAGAAATACGAAAGGATTTCAGTTGTCATCCAGGTGAACACATCCTCACCTGGCTGCTTCGATGCTGGGACATAGGGGCCAATAGCCAACAACTAGAAAGCAATGAAGCCAAGCAGCTGGGATCCCTCTCTAGAGAAAGGCTCATTGACAGAGTAATTGGGAGAGAGGCACAGGTTCTCAGCCTCTGGAGGCGACTCCTGGCAGCTGTGAAAGAAAGGTATCCCCACAAGGATGATATTGTATATCAAGTAGGCAAGTGGACCGCCATGGAGAAAGGTCTCCAGCACCTAAGGGAATTAGCTGTGCTGGAGATGATTTATAGTGATTTGTACCATGAACAGACACCTAAAGACCCTGATGAAGCCCAGTGCACAGCATCCATGTGGCAGAAGTTTGTACGGGCTGCACCCTTATCACATGTCAGCACATTGGCAGCAATAAATTGGGATGAAGGGATGGGGCCAACAGTGGATACTGGGGCCAACAGTGGATACTGTCTCCAACCAGCTTCATAAATATGAAGAAAATCTCTCTGCCCCAGTACAGGCCTGCATTTCAGCCGTGGAGAAACTGTCCCAACGGTTAGAAGAACACATAACTTCCTTCTCACCTAGATAGAAGAAACTTTCAGCCATTAAGTGCCAGCATTCTCCAGCTCAAGCAAGGGAGAATCTGGGATGCACACCACGGGGCACCTAGTGGTTTTATTTATGTGACCATGGGGAAGATATGAGGAAGTGGGACAGTGAACTGATCTTGGCCCTAGTTGCTCAGGTACGTGAACTGCGGAAAGATACAGTAGCAAGAAAAGAGGTCCCTAGGAGGACTGCTGCCCCAGTTTCCGTTGGGCAGTTCCCCAGAGGCAGTAGAAGGGCTAGTATTACTCCTGACCCTGACAAAGAGACCTCTGATTCACATTTGGAAGAATTAATCGACAGATGCTCCAACCAGGACTAGAGGGGCCCTGCCTCTGGCCAGGTAGAGGAGAGGGACAGCCAGATTTACTGGACTGTGTGGATTCGATGGCCTAGCACACCAGAACCACAGAAATATAAAGCTGTAGTGGATACAGGCGCAGTCTACCCTAATGCCATCAGGCCACCAAGGGGCAGAACTCATCTCTATCTCTGGGGTGACAGGGGGATCCCAAGAGCTAACTGTATTGGAAGTGAGTCTAACTGGGAATGAGTGGCAAAAGCACCGTATTGTGACTGGCCCAGAGGCTCCGTGCATCCTCGGCATAGACTACCTCAAGAGAGGGTACTTCAAGGATCCAAAAGGGTACCGATGGGCTTTTGGCATAGCTGCCTTGAGCACAGAGAAGATTAAACAGCTGTCTACCCTGCCTGGTCTCTCAGAAGACCCTTCTGCTGTAGGATTGCTGAGGATTGAAGAACAGCAAGTGCCAATTGTGACTACAGCTGTGCACCAGTGGCAATATCACACCAACCGAGACACCCTGATCCCTATCCATGAGTTAGTTCATCATCTGGAGAGCCAAGGAGTGATCAGCAAGACTCATTCACTCTTTAATAGTCCTATATGGCCAGTGTGAAAATCTAATGGCGAGTGGAGACTAACAGTGGACTATCGTGGCCTGAATGAAGTCACGCCACCGAGTGCTGCACTGCCGGACATGCTAGAACTCCAGTACGAACTGGAATCAAAGGCAGCCAAGTGGTACGCCACTATTGATATCGCTAATGCATTTTTCTCCATCCCTCTAGCAGCAGAGTGCAGGCCACAGTTTGCTTTCACTTGGAGGGGAGTCCAATATACTTGGAATCGACTGCCCCAGGGGTGGAAACGCAGCCCTACCATTTGCCATGGACTGATCCAGTCTGCGCTGGAGCAGGGGGAAGCTCCTGAACACCTGCAGTACATCGATGACATCATCGTGTGGGATGACACAGCAGAAGTTTTTGAGAAAGGGAAGCAAATAATTCAAATTCTCCTGAAAGCTGGTTTTGCTATTAAACTGAATAAGGTCAAGGGACCTGCACAGGAAATCCAGTTCTTGGGGGTATAATGGCAGGATGGACGTTGCCATATTCCGATGGATGTGATCAACAAAATAGTGGCAATGTCTCCGCCAACTAGCAAAAAAAGAAACACAAGCTTTCCTAGGCCTTGTGGGATTCTGGAGAATGCATGTTCCAGGCTATAGTTAGCTTGTGAGTTCTCTGTATCAAGTGACTCAAAAGAGAAACTATTTTGAGTGGGGCCCCGAGCAACAACAGGCCTTTGAACAAATCAAACAAGAAAAATCTCGTGCAATACCCCTTGGGCCTGTCCGTACCGGACCAGCTGTGCAAAACATACTTTACATTGCAGCTGGGGAGCATGGCCTCACCTGGAGCCTCTGGCAGAAGACCCCAGGAGAAACTTGAGGTCGACCTCTGGGGTTCTGGAGCCGGGGCTATCGAGGATCAGAAGCCAATTACACCCCAACTGAAAAGGAGATATTAACAGCATATGAGGGGATTTGAGCCACTTCAGAAATTGTTGGTACAGAAGCACAACTCCTCTTGGCTCCACGGCTACCTGTGTTACATTGGATGTTCAAAGGGAAAATACCCACTACACACCATGCAACCGACGCTACGTGGAGTAAGTGGGTAGCATTAATTACACAGTGGGCTCGAATGGGGAAACCCAACTGCCCAGGAATCCTGAAAGAGATCATGGGCTGGCCGGAGGGCAGGGATTTCGGAGTACCGACAGAAGAGGTAACTCATGCTGAAGAGACACCACCATACAATGAGTTGCCAGAAGACAGACCGCACTATGTGTTGTTCACTGACGGATCCTGCTGTGTGGTAGGGGGCCATTAGAAATGGAAAGCTGCTGTGTGGAGTCCCACACGACAAGTTATGGAGGCCGTGGAAGGGGAAGGCAAGTCAAGTCAGTATGCAGAAGTGAAAGCTATACAACTGGCCTTAGAAATTGATGAAACAGAAAAATGGCCAGTACTGTATCTCTACACTGACTCATGGATGGTGGCAAATGCTCTGTGGGGGTGGCTGCAGCAATGGAAACAGAACAACTGGCAGCACAGAGGTAAACCTATCTGGGCTGCTACCCTGTGGCAAGATATTGCTGCCCGGGTAGAAAACCTGGCTGTAAAGGTGTGTCATGTAGATGCTCACATGCCTAAGAATCGTGCCACCGAAGAATATCAGAATAATGCAGAGGTGGATCAAGCTTC
Organism: Anser cygnoides; assembly: GCF_040182565.1. Classification (NCBI taxonomy): domain Eukaryota; kingdom Metazoa; phylum Chordata; class Aves; order Anseriformes; family Anatidae; genus Anser; species Anser cygnoides. Next base: position 24,473,979 of record NC_089912.1, read on the forward strand.
GAAAACTGAAGTAGCTCAGGTGGACCTGGACTGGGGACCTAAGGGTGAGCTGTTTGTAGCTCGGTGGGCCCATGAAATATCAGGACATCTAGGGAGGGGTGTCACATACAGATGGGCTCGTGATCGAGGGGTGGACCTGATCATTGAGGCCATCACACATGTTACCCTTGAGTGTGAGACCTGTGCTGCAATCAAACGAGCCATGAGGGCAAAGTCTCCCTGGAATAGGGGGAGATGGCTTGGATTTCGATATGGTGAGGCCTGGCAGATTGACTACAGCAGACCTCTCCCACAAACACACCAAGGCAAACATTACGTACCTACCACAGTAGAAGCAACTACTGGGAGGCTGGAAACACATCCAGTAAACCATGCCATGGCCTGAAACACTATCTTCAGCTTGGAAAGACAAGTGCTGTGGTGACATGGTACACCAGAGAGAGTTGAGTCTGACAATGGGAGTCACTTTCGAAACAATTTGGTCACCTCCTGGGCCAAGAGACATGGCATTAAGTGGGTGTATCACATCCCTTATCACCCACAAGCTTCTTGGAAGGTTGAGAGGTAAAATGGATTGTTAAAAACTATGTTACGAGCATTGGGTGCTGGGACGTGGAAACATTGGGACATAAATCTACCAGAGGCCACTTGGCTAGTTAACAACAGGGGGTCTGACAACTGTCCTGGTCCTGCTGAAATAAAACCCCTACACAGTGTGGGAGAAGACAAAGTCCCTTTAATGGATGTATGGAAGTGGATGGGGAAAGCGGTGTGGGTTGCTCCTGCCATGGGAAAAGGCAAACCCACTCGTGGGATTGTCTTCACCCAAGGACCAGGGTATACCTGGTGAGTAATGCAGAAGAATGGCGATATCAGTTGTGTGCCTCAAGGAGATTTAACCTTGGGAGAAAATTAATCTGTAATCCAAGTTATGTGTTGTAGGAGGACACTGCAGAGCCAATGACAGGTCAACTTCGCAAGGAACCGGGCAAGTGCAACAGTGACGTGAGCTGAGCTGATGCTGGTGTCAAGAAAACCAACTTCGCCTGTCCTGAGTGACTACTTTGACAGATGAAGCTGAAACTATCAACAGTTTTTATGAACATTTTGGGGAAACGCCTATGGAATGAAAAGAAGTACAGACGTATAAATAATTTAATGGACGGGGAAAAATGGTGATGAGAATATCTATATACTAAACTATGTGGGACCTGAGTGTGACACAAATGTTATGGAATAAGGGATGGAGGTTGTGTTGGGTCTGTCTGGGATGGAGTCACCTTCCCCTGCAGCAGCCCACACAGTGCTGTGCTCTGTACTCGTAGCTGGAACAGCACTGGTATCACTCTAGTGTTGTGTCTATTGCTGCATAGTGCTGGCACAGCGTCAGGACTCCCTCCAAGCCCCCAAGGGCCAGTAGGCTGGGGGTGGACAAGTGATGAGGAGGAGACATCACCAGGGCATCTGACCTAAACCAACCAAAGGGATATTCCACAACACCTGATGTCACACTCAGCAATAAAAAGGGGGGCTCTTGTGGGGGAGGGGGCTGTCCTCCTGAAAAACTGTTACACGTCTTGAGGCCCTGCTTCCCAGGACGTGGCCAAAGATCACTCGTTGATGGGAAGTAGAGAATAACTTTTTTTCCTTTCTCTTTGTGCTTCTGCGTGGCCTTGTTGTTATTTTTTGTTTGTTTGTTTGTTTCTTTTTCTCCCTGTTCCCTTTCCCTTTAATTAAATCATTCTCATCTCAAACCTCGAGCTCTTTGTGTTGTATTTTCTCCCCTTTCCTCTTTGAGGAGGGGGGAGTGAGAGAGCGGTTGTGGTGGAGCTCGGCTGCCCACTCAAGTAAAACCACCGCAGTTTGAAAAAAAAAAATTGTATTTGGTGAGGTCTGCTTCTGCTGACAAATGTACCGTTTTCTGTCCTTACCAGAAGTAGAGGTCTGGAACTGTAGGAGCTATGTTAATGACTGCAATCAACTCCCAGAGGATGTTTTCTTGGGTCCTCTCAGGAGCATTGGAGTTTGTTTGTTCAGGCACAGTGCTGTATATGTACAATGTGTCCAGTCATATACCAGGGAAGACTTGTAGTACATTCCAGAAAGCGTTGTCTGTTGTGTAACCCTGACCAGAGCAGACAATAGAAAAGGGAGGCACTTAGCTTATGGAAGCCTGGAAGCTAGGAGCATCATGCATCATCACAGTTCAGATATACGGGGGAACTGGATAGGAGGAGGAAGCAGAGATACTGCTCCTTATTTATTTATTTATTTATTTATTTATTTATTTATTTATTTATTTATTTATGATTTCATGGCTTGTTACATATTTGTCATCTCCTAGGACTTTCAAAATTAAAAGTATAGACATACAATTGGAAATGAAGCCGTGTTCACACCAGCTTAATTAAGCATGTTTTACTTTGTAATTTTATGCCTGAAACCAATTATAAATATAAACAATTATTACAGTTCTGCAGGTGGACGGTAATACATTTAGTTGTGCTAACTCTGATGTTAATATTTTGATTAAGAAATATTTAAAAAGTAAATGAAACAAAAAGAAATATTTGTGTGTGTATATGTAACTAGAACAATTTTGGTAGTAGCATGTGATACAGGCTTCTAAAACTGTAGCCCGTCTCTCCCATGTTACAGTAGAAATCACATGAATTTCAGCACACAAAATAGAGCTGGGAGAAATCTCTGAGTAATTTACATCTCAACCTGAGTTCATGAAACAGGATTTACTTATCTCATTTTCATGCTCTTTAGGTTTTATGATTAGAAGAAATGGAAATCAGCTGAGAACTATAACAAAATCTTCAAAAAAAGACTTCAGCTTTATATCTGTTGTATAAGCCTAGTTTTGAAACTTAGAGTAGAATCAATATTTGCTTTTGTGTATGCATGCACCTGGTTAGATTACACTGCATGTAGTTTTAGTAGTACAATATTGGAACACCTGTAAAATCAAAAAAATTATTGCTCTAATACTTGTAAAACTGCATCCATGTGCTAACATAATAAGCATACATGTCTGGATCTTGTGAAAAAGGAGAAATTGGAGCTGGATTTGGAAGACCTGTGCGAGACCTTGTTTCCAGATCCAGCTGAGGAACTTGTTAAGAGCAATTTTTTTCAAAGTCTGATAATGACTTGGGACCATAAACACAATTGAAAATCAGTGATGTTTAGATTCCAAATAAATTCATGTTAAGACTTTCTGAAGTCAGTTTCTCTTCCTCAGTTCACCTTGGTGATAATTTTTTTCTTGCTTCAGGTCATAGGTAATTCGTTCTGGTTATTTCCTTTATTTAATTTAAACATTTATGACATCAGGCTAATTCTAAGCTATATAGAATACTATTCCAGCTTCAGTCACCCAATCTACTAATTGGGCAGTATGCAACTGCATGTGTTGTTTTATACAAGTCAATATAGAAATTCAGATATTGTCACTTACATCTCTGTTAGATTATTGACACAGTTAGTGCAGCTCCTGAAATTACTGAAACCAGTTTCAAGACTGTCAATACTTTGATTGTAACTCGTATTTAGCTCACTGTAGAACTGAATTTAGTAGAGTTAGCCATGCTTTGTAAATCAGTCAATCATTAAGGAAACCTTAAGGAAACAGAAAAGTTCTCCCTCTTTAAACTAGGGCAGCAGCAAAGCTGATCTTAGAAGAATTTTTCAATCAGCCAGACACAAATATCTCTTTTAAAATAATTCTGTTCTGTGGAAAGATGACTCGTATGAAAAAAGTCTTCCACTTAAGGCAGGAAGACTGTGCAGTGTATGATTTTAAAACCTGTCTACATGTATGCTGGGCTTCCATGTGAGGTCAGGAATATGTGAGATTAACAGAAGGAATCATCCTTAACACCAGCTGTCAATGACACGTGAATAAACACTCAGTATGATGAGACAAAGTTTATGCACTTTGCCTACAGAAAAGAGGAAAACTCCAGTTGAAGTCACAGCAATTTGGTGATGTAAAAGAGTAAACAAACAAAACCCGCTCATTCTCATGTTATTTAGCTTTTATTTTTTTCTGAAGTAGGTGTTCAGACTAAACAGAAGAAAGAACTGCTTCATGGCTAGTTTTATAAAAGAAAATGATGCAAGCTGGCTTTTATGATCAGTCTTTTTTTTTTTTTTTTTCTGTGGTGACTTCTAAATGAAACTCAACACGTATACACGAAAAGTACATGGTTTACAGTTGCAAAGTTCATGGATTATTGTTTGATGTAATCATGTCCTTTCCTTACGAAATCTATTCCGCAGATGATGAATTAATAGATGAAATGGAATAACTATGACATTCACTGCAGTGCAGGTGAAACATAAAATATCTTTCCACCAGTTCCTTAAATTAAAATGTTATTTTCACCCTTGTCGGCAAATTTTGCTCCTATTGGCATAAAGAGTTGCTTTACCACTGGCTTAATTAGAAACAGAACTAGACATTTCCAAATGTCCAATTATTAGAGGAGTTGTTTAAATATTATCCAACATTAATGTGATTAGAAGTAGGTAAGATAAAAATGAAATTCATAATTCAACCAATAATGATTGTATTCAAGGTTAGGTCAGAAACAGTGTTTATGATTTCTTCAGACACATGACATACAGAAAAATCATCAGGAGCTGTCAGCATGGATTCAATAAGGGGAAGTCATGTTTGAACAACTTCATAAACTTCTTTGATGAAATGACCAGACTGGTGGAAGAGAGGAGAGCAGAGGATATTGTCTACTTTGACTTTGATAACACCTTTCATAGTATGCCCCAGAGGATCCTCACAGAAAAACTGGTGATATATGGGCTGAATGGGGGTGCATTGAGTGGATTGAAAGCTGGCTGAACAGTCAGGACATGAAGGTGGTGACCGGTGGAACAATGTTTAGTTTGTGACTAGAAAATAACCATGTACCTCAGCAGTCAATACTGCATCAAGACCTGTTTAACATCTACATTAGTTATCTGAATGATGGGACAGAGTGTAACACCAGCAAGTTTGCAGATGACGCAAAACTTTAAGGAGTGGCTAATATGCCAGCAGGTCATGCTGCCATACAAAGGGACCTCAGCAGGCTGGAAAAATGGGCTGATAGGTATCTCATGAAGTTCATCAAAAGGAAGTGCAAAGTTCACCACTTTGTGTTGACCACCAAGGTAAACATGAGTCAGAAGCATGCCATTCCCAGAAAGAAGGCTAATGGTATCCTAAACTGCATGAGAAACAGCATCACCAGCAGGTCAAGGGAAGCGATCCTTCCTCTCCACTGAGCACTGCTGAGGCCACACCTGGAATGTTGTGTTCCATTCTGGGCTTTCCTCTATCTATCTATCTATCTATCTATCTATCTATCTATCTATCTATCTATCTATCTATCTATGTTAAAAGCCAGAAGAAGAAATAAAAGTCTTGACTATCTCAGACTCCCTGTATGTAGGTATTCATGGGATAATTTCTTCACACAAGATAATTTCTCCTTCACATAAGATAATTTCTTCACACAAATATTAGCAAATTCACTCAATGCATGATGAAGTAGCTTTATCAAAGAGCTGAGTATATTGAGTCTGGCAGGTACAATTATACTGTGATGAAAGACCAATGCACTACAAAATATTCTGTGATGTTAAGAATCTGTTTAGAAAAGAGTTATAGTGTGTCAGTAAATGGAATAGTTTGATAATTCATGAAGTACAGATTCTGTAATGTTTAAAAACTTTGTTATAATTCAGTTTTAAAACTCATTTTAAGCACTACAGACTAATGAATACAGAGTTAGCAATCTGAGTAAGTGACAATTATTATGAAGTTAACAATAATTCTTGTTAATGGCTACCTAACAGTAAGGAAACCTATCCAGAAAGAAACACGGTGAATATGAACACAAGCACATGTTAAGAGCTGTCTAGAAGTCTTTTCTCCTTTTGTTGCCTCAGTGTTTAAAATTGAAGTCATAATTTCTTCCTGATACAGAAAATTTGAAGTTATATTTTCTTGTGTAAAAGCCACAGAATTTCTTGTTTTGTTTTCTAACTTTTTATTACCCTCTGTTTTCAGTTTACCATTGCTGCTGCGGTGTCTATTATTATGTGTTTATTTTTACCCTAACAATTTACAGAAAATCTCTCTCTTCATCTCAATCTCTCTCTTCACCTCATCCTTCCATGATAATTTTTCTATTGTCTCTCTAGAGCCATTTAATATAAGTTGAAATTAATTTCCTACTATGAATTGAAAATTCATTGAAACAAGGATCATGAATGTGGCTTTAATAGCTAAGAGATTACAGATGTTCAGTGCCAAATCCTTCAGTTAATCTATCTTTTCATATACTTATGTTGCATAATATAGCATCGCTGCTCACTACAGAATATGTACTAATTACTAACCTACATGATTGCATAACTCTGAACAAGGTATAATACTTTGTAGAAAAATATTAATGTAGAATATTTAGTAGAGACATCAGATATATTTATAAATTCAGTATTGCATAGTCATATTTACTTATTAAAAATGTAATGATATTAGCAGTGCTAGGAGTGAACACTAAGTATATAGTAGCATTATAATAAATGAGATTTTGAAAGGTATTACATAATAATAAAAACAAAACAAAACAAAATAAAATAAAATAATCCCATCCTTGACTAAATTATTTTTTTATATTTAAATATTTGCTCTCCTGCAGAAATAATTTCAGTATGCAATTTATGTTAATGAATACTTTTTTTTTTTTTTAATAAAGCAATAAATTAGGTCTGTGGCTTCTGAAGAGAGCATATTGCAATAGAACTCAACTATGACTCTCACTGGTAGACTAGACCCTCCTACTTTTTTAGCTGATTAACTACAAATAATATCTATTTTCCTAATATGTGTACACATTATTTCTCTTCTTGTCTCTCTCCTTCTACTTTTTTTTTTTTCTAAGAACTTTTGAAATTACTCTAACAATTACTCTAACAATGGATTTACTCCTTCTCACTAAACATGCAGTAATCACAAAGACATATTCAAAAAGCTAAGTACTATGGGTCAGTGTTCAACTGTTTGGAGAAAAAAATAAATAAAAATATTAACATCTTAATATAGATCTTCCTAGTGTGTCTCTCATTGAATGGAACTCATACTGAACTTCAACATATTGAACTTCTAAAAAACTGAGAAAACATTTTCAATTTTAAAAAGTCAGTCTTTCTATAAGTTTTTAGTCAATACTCTTAGAACTTCATCAACAAAAATAGGGTTACGTAACATTTGTTAGTATATCATACCTCGCTAAATCAGTTATCACAGAAAATTTCTAAGAATATTATTTTTTATACAGATACTTCAGATTTAACTTTCATTGGCATTAATTAATCCCAGCAAAAAATGAATCAAGCTTATCTGACAAAAGGTTGTCTTGTAGTAGTGCTCTTCATTTTTTTTTTTGTTTATTCATCAGTTTTTCATAATGTTTGTATTATTTAGTGAATGACTGACTGATTTCTCATTAACAAGCTCACAGTTTCTGGTGACTTTCAATATAAATACAATATCTGCAGTTTTTCTGAGTTATCACAGAGTCACAGAATGGACAGAGTTGGAAGGGACCTCTGAAGATTATCTAGTCCAACCCCCTGCTGAGCAGAATCACTTCGAGTATGTTGTGCAAGACGGCATCCAGGCAGGTTTTGAATATCTCCAAAGAACGATACTCCACAGCATCTCCAGGCAACCCGTTCCAGTGCTCTGTCACCTTCACAGTAAAGTGCCTCCTCATATCTCCTTGACATTCAAGGATTTTTTATTTTGACACCTATATGATTAATTAGTGCTTAATGAATTCTTGGAAGGTAGTTACTGGACCTCCTGATAAAACTACATTAATGTATAATCTCTTTTAGCCACCATCTTCCTCAGTTTCTCATGGCTCTTAAAATATTTCACAGATTTTGTGTTCTAAGCATATCAGTTTGCTTCCTAATGGGCAAAGGAAGAAATATTGGACTTGTCTGTTTTTTCCGGTTTCTGAACAGTTTTGTTTGTTTGAAGCCAATAAACCTTTCACACTTTAGGGAGTCTTCTTGGTCTAGAACTGCAGTGTATTAAAGTGTTTGTTTTTTATGGGATTTGGAAGAGGTGAGACTTTGGTCCCTTTTTATTTTGAAAAAAATAAATGATGAATATACCCCCCTTATTACTCTTCCTATTGTCACGTAGATTAATTTCTCATGTTCTTTTAGTTTTTTATTTGTTTTGCTATGATTTTTCAACCACATCCTTTATATCAATATATCCTTTTTAAGGAATCTTTAAGAATCTTTACATTGCTGTTTTACATTACAATTTCATCCTTGATGCTATAAAGCAGCTTTTCTGAAGCCCCAGTTTTGAATATGCATATGTGTGTCTCTATATGTAAGGTTTTGCCTTGTTTTTTAACCATATGACACTGCCCTTTACATAATGAATGTAATTACATCATTACTATCTCTACTCAACTCTGTCTTCTAATCCAGTGATTAATTGAAATGATAATATGTAGTATCTCTTGAGATATTATTAAAGCAGGAAGAATCACAAAAGAAAAGCTAGTAAAAGAGAACAACTGAAATAAAAAAGGTGAAATTGTACTTAATTGTGTCACAGTCTTTCAGTCTAATTACATTAGTTGATGCCACTTAATTAGATGAAATGATAGAGATCTGAGATTTTAAAATGGAAAGGTAATTATGCATAAATAGGAACACTTTTAAAGGCTTTGCAGTGGAGAAGCATATGATACATAAAAATGCATAAGGACAGGAATATCAAAAGCTAACTTTTCAAAAGGAAATCTTAGCAAAGTAAGTTCTGTTCTGTAATATCAAGTATTGGAAAGAATGAATGGGGGAGATTACTATATGAAAATTTAAGTACTTCTGTCAATTCTTGAATATTTATGCTGTTTTTTTTTATATTCTTTTTTAATTTTTTTTTCATTAGAATATTAGCAGCTTTCATTCTGTTTATCACAGAACAATATGTGATTTTTTGGTTATGGTTTAGAACCCACTGATAAAAATGTGTTATTTTTCAGCAGCTGCAAAAATCTAAAAATCCTCTAATCTCAAAGATATTTATATTTGCCAGAGATCTGCATATTCTCCAAAATCTGAAGCCATTCCTCTGTTGCTACTTGATAATCATTCAGGGCAACCAAAAGCAATTTCAGAAGATGAAGAATGGATTAAACCTGCATTAATTGCATATTCCATATTACAATTTACTCTGAGAAAAAGTTTGAGGTAGAGAAACACCATGCATAAGGAAGTGAAAACTCTAAAATTCTCCTCACAGGGCTCTCTTTGGATGGGAAAGGCAAGGCTTAAGCCTTTTTTTTAGTCACTTTAATTAAAAGTAATTGTGTAAAAAGTAATATTACTTCATAGAACCATAGAGCAAAATACCTCTGCAAACACTTAGGTTTTAGTAGTATTTTTTCTGGCACTCTGCTACTGTTCTGATTTAGTTTTAGTATGTGAAATGAGCATTGATAAAACATGTGAGAAGGGCAAAATTTGTGAATTCTTTGACTACTGTTTTATAAAGATTACCTCATTATAAAACTCAGTCCCAGGGAGGGGGGGGGAAGTGGGGGGGGAACATACCTACTAGGATTCCTCTCTCTATTAGCAAATTATACTTAGACTTTGGAAGTACATCAGGTGGAAAAATACACATGCATTGGATAGGAAAATGGGTTACTTATCTGCATAAAACAAATGTTCCTTTACACATTAATTTCTGTTGCTAGTGCTGTATGCAACTTGGGCTTCACAGGCATGAAAACTGACAGCCTTTTCTGCTACCTATGAACTGAACTATGAGAATCTTCAGCTGAGAGTCTCCTTGATTTTTATTTTTATTTTATTTTTATTTTTAAATACACTGTTTCTTCCTCAGATGCAATTAGCTTCACAGTACTGAGCTTGACAGGATGGGAAAGCCACTGTTCAGAGTCACTCAAAGTGGAAAGTGTGTGTCTGATTTAAATTAAAATGATAAAAAGAATGAGTTACTGCTTGTTTACTGCTTGTTGTACACAAGAGATTAAATCCATTGCTGCTAAGTCCCTCTTTACTCTGTCAAAACAAACAAAAATATATGGACTGTGGAGGGAATCATGTAGGAAAAAAATCATTTTTGATTTTATCATGGCAAAACATTGCCATGATAAAAACATCATTTTATCATGGTAAAACAGCAAAATACTTTCATACACAGCAGTTAATTAGTAGCTACCCTAAAAACAAACAAACAAATGAAAATTAGTAACTATTTCCTTCTCTAGGCCTTCTCTGTCTTAATACCGGCACTTAGTTTTAAGCTGTTCTTGCTCCCATTTTCGTTTGCTAAAGCTACCAGGAGTGCTATCTATATTGAGACACTTGCATCCATTTGTGTAACACTGCCATGTCAGTAGTTTCTTTTAAAATTTTAACAAGAGTTTGCAGTATCTCAATTTGATAATCTGAAATCAACACCCTTACATGGCCAGACTTCCATTAACTCAGTGTTATTAAATTTAATGATTCCATTGTTTGCTAACTGAAAATCAGATTTCAATTTCAATCTACCAGTCCAACTGTGGAACAGTTAATGCTCAATTTGCAGTAGCAGATGTGCTGCAGAAGTAATCTATTTCTAAAACAATAAGATATTTAATAAATAATTTTATGATCCTCACTCCCTAAAACAAACAAACAAACAAAAATCAGTAAGGTTATGTGTGAGAGGTGAGAGCTAAGGTACTGTCTTCCACTAAGCGACCTTAGAGGCTACCACACAGATTAAAGGATATAAATTTTATATCAAATTTAAAAAGATGTTGACAAACTTATTATAACACATAACACATAACATTATAACACATCTTTCTGTTTAATTCATGTATCCAAATTGAAATACAATAAAATGTGTTAATACCAAAGGAAATAAACATTTTGTTCCAATGGAAAACTTCTCCTGATTCTCCTTCCTAAAAGCCAATTTTGAAAAACTTGAACTACTGTTGAAGTGAATAGATGATCTCTAGTTTACATTTTCATGCTGGAATCTCTTATTTGTGAAGAACAATTAGAGAATTTAAAAGCAAATACTACTGCATGGCAGGAGCCTAAAAGCTCTTTACAGCTTATAGTGAATTAATTAATAATCTACTTTTATATCTTCATGATGCACAAAATTAAAGACTTGATGTTCAGAGAGTTTTTTTATTATTCTATTCTATTCTATTCTATTCTATTCTATTCTATTCTATTCTATTCTATTCTATTCTATTCTATTCTATTCTATTCTATTCTATTCTATTCTATTCTATTCTATTCTATTCTATTCTATTCTAATTTTATTCTAGTGAGGGACATGAAATGAAACAGCAATGTGCCCTTGCCCTAAAGAAGGTTAGTGGTGTCTTTGGCTGCATTGGCATCCTAAGCAAAGAATTGCCAACATGTGGAGAGCTGTGGTCCTTCCCCTCTACTTAGCACTGGTGAAGCCACACCTGGAGTACTGTGTCCAGTTCTGGGCTTCACAGTACAGGACATGGATGTACGGGAGAGAGTCCAGCAAAGGGCCACCAAGATGATGAAAGGACTGAAGCATCTCTCCTCTGGGAAAGGATGACATAGCCGGGACTGTTCAGCCTGAGGAAGAGAAGGTTTGGGGGAATCTCATCAGTGAGACCTCCATGGAGGGTGCAAAGAGAATGGAGTCAGGTTCTTTTCAGTGGTGCCCAGTGACAATGGGCAACAAACATCAGGAAGCACTTCTGTACTGTGTGGGTGACTGAACACTGGAACTGGTTGCCCAGAGAAGTGGTGAAGTCTCCTCCTTGGAGATCTTCCAAAGTCTTCTCAAAAACCTACCTTGGACAACCTTTTCTAGGAGGCCCTGCTTGATCAGGGATTGAAACAGATGACCTCCAGAGATTCCTTACAATCTCAATAATTCTGTGATTCTGTGGAATACCTCATGGAAAAACTAATTGTTCTGCTATTTTGTTTGATGAACCATGTGTATGAGCAGTAAAAGGCGTGCCAGATGAGATCCTGTGAACATATTACTAGCTATCAGCAACTTACTAAAAGTTGTTCAAGTCTACACTATATTTCCATGTGTTTTATGAAGTTTACAAACTGAGATATACATATAACTAACCCTCTCCTTTGAAGTTAAAGGTTCATTGACTTAATTGTTTAATTGTTACCCATCAAGTAAGCAAACTGAAAATGACCCAAAACTGAAATACTGAAATTAGCAATACAATAGTTTCTCAGTGTTGTTACTTATCCCTGTGATTAGATTTGGGAGGGGGGGCTGAACCAAGGGGTTTTGAAGGTTTTTAATTGTTGCTGTTTTCCACTGCAAAATTTTGATAGGAGAGTTTGGCAGAACAGAGGTAGAATGCATTGGTCAATGGTCTGTAGGTCCGAATGCTTTCTGGAGTTTCATTTTCAGCTTGATTTAGACTGCTCACAGCAACGGAAGTCGTAGAAAAAATCCCTGACTGAGCACTGAAAACTAGGCAGTTAGGTAATTTGGCACATTGTAGCTGTCCTAAACTTTTCAGAAAGTTCTTTTTTAAACCTAAAAAAAAAAAAAAATTACCCTGAATTCTTCTTTTCAGACTAGTCTTAGTTGCTGAAACACCTCAGTGTTTCAGAGCTCAGGCTTTAAGAGCTTATCACCTACATTTTGTATTGTACCCAGTAGCTCTAATTTTCATTTCAAAGGATCTTTGCTTGTCAAGAGTACCAAAGGTCTCAAAACAGCCTGGGGATAATTCTTAATCAAATATGCCATTATTCACTGATTCCCCAGCCGATCTTGAATTAATTTCTGTTCGTCTGTGATAATGAACTAAATATTTTTACTGAACTTGTTAGGAGGATTATCTACAGTAAAATATGTTAGGTAGGACTATTTTTGAATACTGAAACTGAGGCAAGGTCCATTTTTTTTTTAAAGGGTGCTGAACGCAAACATTTTCATGCAAAGTAAGGCCTCATGTCCTGGTTAGACATATATACAGGGGAGTCATTTTTAACAAGGATACTAATGTAAAAAAGGCCATTATCATTGTAATGGGTATGAAACCACTGTAACAAACCCCTAAAATCTAAGATTTCAATTTATTAAAGTTTTTAAATCTTTGTTCACAATGGAAATATTATTTGTCCCATTATGATATTTCAGATGTCTTTTATGATCAAAGAGGAAACATGGATGAAGGAAAATAAATGATATAGTATGATAATAAGAATATGTCATATTAGTTTCTCATTGTACAGTGCTACCTTTTTTATTTGTGTTTTTGAAAGAAAAGCATAAACTGTGTTCATCTTCAGGAAAAACAAAACAAAAGAAACAACAACAACAAATACATATTTCCACAAGAAAGGAGCATGAACTATGACTAATCAGATCGCAAAGAAAAGATACCCTACACTGATTAATAGGAAAAAATAACTCTGTAGAATATGTCAGATACCTGCAACAATATAGATTTGTCTGAAAAGCTTAAATATCAACAAACCAAATTGATTAAATGTAAGTTAAGCACAAATAAAATAAAATAAATAAAATAAAATAAAATAAAATAAAAATAAAATAATAAAATAAAATAAAATAAAATAATAAAATAAAATAAAATAAAATAAAATAAAATAAAATAAAATAAAATAATAAAATAAAATAAAATAAAATAAAATAAAATAAAATAAAATAAAATAAAATAAAATAAAATAAAATAAAATAAAATAAAATAAAATAAAATAAAATAAAATAAAATAAAATAAAATAAAATAATGTTGACCTTTAGTAAATGTAAAGGCAACAGACATTTTGGTAAATGTTTCCTCAACATATTCAGCTCTATTCCTAAGCTGCCTTTAGAAAACAAGAAAAACAAGTGTAAACAGTATACGACATCATATGTTGATTACATTTTCCTTACACTGTTTAATTTAAACCAAAACAAAACTTCCTTTTCTGAGAGCACTAGTTTTTCATAGTGTTAAACAACATCCAAATTTCAACCATATTCCTTTTTTGCCAAAATATCCCTTAAGTTCAGCATGGATGTTTTGAGAGCTAGCTACTCCTTTGTGAAGAAAAGTTGTGCTTCCTGGCAAAGATAACGTGACCTGCCACAGTAGCTTCTTTTCATGCACTATACATCCCAACATTGTTGCTGTAAGTAAATAAAGGATTTCAGCCTACAACGCTTTTAGTCTGATCTTACGTAGTTGCTGAAAATGTAAACAATATGATTTGATTTAATAAATGGTCAAAGTTTAGTATAATATGTCTTTTAAATAATATTTTAGTTGCCTGTAGTTCCTTGTTTTCTTGAGAGGATCTTCCTTGGCTTAGAGATACAAAAAATATTGCAGGTTATCTATCTCTCATTATTCTCCTGTTCTGCAGGTTCTTGGGTGAGAAAAAAAAAAAGACTATTTTTGCATGTTACTTTCTTGTCAGTTTATTTTCCTATAACAACAACTGGTTTACATAAAGTTTTAGATTCTGGCAGTAGCTGATTTTTTTCTTAGAAACCTGTCACAAGGAAGAGACAAAACTTTGCTGTCCTTTCTTTTGCCCAAATATCATTGCAGCATTCTTGAATTTGACAAGTGAGGAGCTGAAGATACTCTATAGGTTAAGGGAGAGATGAGAGAGAGGAAAAGCTTTGACAGGCTGCACACTCCCAGCATTATACAAAACGCAAAACTTAGACAAAATTTTTGCTTGACATCTTGCATAATATGTTCCTACTACTGCTCATTTTGTTAGTTCATTAGAGTCCTCGGTAACCTGCCCAGGGAGGCCCTACTCAAAGTGGGTTACTTGTGGCTAGCACAGAAAAATAGGATTCCTGTGAAACCTGTGAATATATTTTAATTTCTTGTGGATCATTCAAAATTTACTTAAGTGTTCTGCTCTGCTCTGTGGCATTCCTGTATGCCAGGAATACTTCCTATACCTGGAAGAAGAATCAGATTATATTCTGTGATGATTTTATTTCCTGATTGCTTTTACTTTGACACACAAACAATCCTTTTCATACAGAGGGGGTGATCTTGTTTATCACCTTCTAGAGAGAAGAGATGCAGAAAAATATGACAACATAAAATGTAACATTATTTCAATAAAACTGTTTTGTCACTTATATCTGTCAGAGATTAGATTTTCCTTTACTCTCTGTAATCAGTAAACTCATTTGTATCATTCTCTTTTAGTAGCCTTTATATTTACTTGGTACTCAACGTCTATTGATGTAAATCATTATACAAGACAGACAGAAGCTGAGTTAGTCTGTAAGGTGCAGGTGCCAGAACTTGGGAGAATTTCTAACATTCTTGTGCATGTACATCCAATCCTAACTAGGGTCTAAAAACTGTCCAGTGTCTACTGAAAGGTTTCATAGTACTCTGACCTCATAAGCCCTAATATAGCATATAAACACTTTGACAACATACAAAATATCTTTGTAATGACTTTCTTCTGGTACTTGGGTAGAATCTGAAGTGCTAATTTTATCATCAAATATTGCAGACTGATTTGACATCTTCTGTCTGTTGCACATAGACATTGCTTGTTAAAATATATTTTAGTGGGATTTTTTTCCACAGGGTAGAGTTTGTGCGTGGTTCTGGTCAAACTTTTTGATTAGAGTGGTCAATTTCTAGTTAGAATGTGATGGGGATCTGTTATCAAGCCTCTTCCTCTATAGATGCATCTTCAGATAGATGAGATGAGACTCTTCCAATTGTTGTACTCCTGAATTTTATAACTCATTAGACCTGTGGTCCTGTGTATCCTCCAGCATATGCATGATACATTGCCTTTGATTATCAGAAATTAGAATCATAGAATTATTTGAGTTGGGAGGGACCTTAAAGGTCATCTAATTCCACCCCCCATGCCATGGTCAGGGACACCTTCCACTAGACCAGGTTGCTCCAAGCCCCATCCAACCTGGCCTTGAACACTTCTGGGAATGAGGCATCCACATCTTCTCTGGGTAACAAGTTCCAGTGCCTCACCACCCTCAGAGTAAAGAATTTCTTCTTTATATCTCATCTAAACCTACCTTCTTTTAGTTTAAAGTCATTGCCCCTTGTCCTATCGCCACACTCCCTGACAAAATGTCTCTCCCCAGCTTTCCTGTATACCCTCTTCAGGTACTGGAAGACCACTAAGAGGTTTCCCTGGATCCTGAACAGCCTCAGACCACTCAGCTTGTCTTCAAAACATCTGCCAACTACCCAACTACCACCCTACTCTACTACTACTACTACTACTACTACTACCACTACTACTACTACTACAAAAAGAGAAAGAAGAATAAAAGAAAAAATCTTTAAAAAAAAAAAGTGTATTTAATTATTTTTTAGAGGGATGAAAAATGTCACAGACAGGATCTCTCTTCCTTTCTCTCTCTCTCTCTTTCTCCCTCTCCCTCACTCCCTTCCTCCTTTGGAAAGCCTTAGTACTCAACAAAGGAAAAAACATTGAAAAATGACAGTATTGTTAATCAGTGACATATTTGAAGCTCATTTCTATATTTATGGTTTGTTTTTTTTTTTCTTTCTCATGTGGTTATAGGTAGCTGATGTTAAATACTTAAATGCAGTCCACAGCAATGGAAAATAAAAGCATGTATAGCTGAGTTAGTACCCTTTTCAAAGCAGGCTTCTATGTTTCACAAATAGATGAGAGCAGAGCAGAGCAGAGCACAGCAGAGCAGAGCAGAGTAGAATGGAACAGAATGGAACGGAACGGAACGGAACGGAACGGAACGGAACGGAATGGAATGGAATGGAACGGAATGGAATGGAATGGAATGGAATGGAATGGAATGGAATGGAATGGGATGGAATGGAATGGAATGGGATGGAACGGAATGGAACGGAATGGAATGGAACAGAATATGGAAGGGACCTAAGAAGATCATCTTGTCCTACTGCCTGACCACTTCAGGACTAACCAGAAGTTAAAGCACATCATTCAGGACATTAACCAAATGCTTTTTGAACACTGACGGGCATAAGCCAGCCCTCTAGGAAGCCTGTTCAAGTGTTTGACCACCCTCATGGTAAACAAATTTTTCCTGACGTGCAGTCTGAACTTCCCCTGGTGGAATATCGTGCTGTTTCTATGTGCCCTATCATTGGTTAACAGGGAGAAGAGACCAGCACCTCACACTCCGCTTTCCCTCAGCATGCAACAAAACAACATCACTTTCCATCTCTCCTGCCCTGAAGGACTGTTATGGACAGAGCTGGAAGTCACGGACTAAATGAATTCAACAGGCATTTTAGAAGGATGGCTCAGAGACTGAAGGAATGATATCTGTTTATCTGATATATAACTAAAGACAGGAAAAGTGGTGAATAATTTGGATGTATCAGAAAGTGTGGGACCTGATCATGATATAAACGGTATAGAATAATGTGTGGATATTGTCCTGGTTTTGGCTGGGCTAGTTAGTTTTCTTCCTAGTAGCTGGTATAGCTGTGTTTTGGATTTAGGAATGGAATAATACTGATTACACTTCTAAATAAATACATTCTAACTAATGTTTTAGTTGTTGCAGGGCAGTGCTTTTCAGCTTCTTGTACTGTCCTGCCAGCAAGGAGGCTGTGGGTGCACAAGAAGCTGGGAGATGACAGAACAAGGACAGCTGACCCTAACTGTCCAAAGGAATGTCCCATACCATATGATGTTATGCTGAACCATAAAACTCAGGGAGATGGCCAGGGGTGGCTTCTGCTGCTCAGGGACTGGCTAGGCATTTGTTAGCAGGAGATAAGCAATTGCATGGTGCATCACTTGCTCTGAAACCACTCAAATTCAATTCAATTTCACTTATTATTATCATTATATTATTATGATTATTATTATTATATAATATAATATCATCATATAGTAGTATATAATTATAATATAGAGTATATATATATAAAATAAATAATATATAATAATATATCATAATATAATATGTATTATAATTATATATTATAATAACAGTAATTTTCCCCTTTATTTTCTGTCCAATTAAACTGCCTTTATCTCAACCCATGAGCTTTTTACACTTCTTTTTCAATATTCTCTCACTCAACCCACTGGGAGAGTGAGGGAATGAGTGAACACCTGTGTGGTGCTTAGCTGCCTGACAGGTTAAACCACAACACTCATATGTATAGTAACCACAGTGTTGGCTCAAACTGAGTGCTGGAGAAACTGACAGACAGACATCTTGCTCAGCAGCTGAGGGTCAATGGAACATGTGCCAAAAAAAAATACGACTACTAGTCTATCATCTTACCCAACAGTGAGCCATGAGCTCTTTAAGCTTTTCTGCATGGCAGCTGGCTGCAGATCTCATTGAGTAGGGACACTTCTCAAGGTCACACCTGCTGCAGAGATCCCTTACTCCTCTCAGGAGATTCTTTACCACAACAGATCCTCTGTAAGTAATTAATAGCTGTCTAAACATTGTGAGCTTCACTGAGATTATATCTTAGGTTGGTTGTGCACGTATAACCTTTAGACATAAACCATTGACCAAGTCTGTGACTAGGAGTAGTTTCGGCCACACCTATGCTCATTACCTCTTTGGTTAAAAGCATTTAGAACACAGGGGAGTCTACTCTGAACATCATGACTCAACGTGAGGGTTTTACTGACATGTCTGATTTATCCTGTCCTCTGTAAATAATTAAATGTACCTTTTCATTTCAAATATTGTCTTATTTATTTATGCCTTATTTATGATTAAGCTCTGTTAGACAATTACATTATATCAATAAATACATTACTCTTTCCCTCTTATGAGGGAATGTATAATTTCCTTCACAACACAAGTGCTCCAAATTTTATGGGAAATTGTTCAAATTACTTGAATAGTTTTATTCAATTAATTTGACATTTCTACTCTGACCACTGACTTTGTGACAGCTGGCAAGTCTTGCCTTTTTCGCTCACAGTAATCCTTGCCATTGAACTCAAAAGTCAGTTTCAGCTGAAATAAATTGACATTTATATCACTACCAAAGCTAGGATACAATTTTAGAGAGTTTATAGCCATGCTCTCCAGGGCAGCAGTATCAAATAATATAAAGGACATTGGTCTCATTGCTAAAACAAGGGAGAGAAAAACCCCACTAAGCAGGGACCTACTTTATGGTTCCACCTGCCTGTTCTGTTGTAGTAGATGCTGTGATATTTTCTTTATGGCTGATCTGAGAAATTTAAATGCAAATGAACTCATGAAGCAAATCTAATTGAGCAAGATACACTGTTTAATAAGGCTGTGGGCTGTAATTAAATATTAATAGCAATATTTAATCAGATGTCACTAAGCTCCCTGAAATGTTCAGTTTTGGTTTCTAAACACGAACAGATTTAGTTCTTTGGAGAGTCACAGAATCACAGAATGGTTAAGGTTAGAAGGGACCTTCTTCTAGGTACCAAGCAGAGATACCTAGAAGAGGTTGCCCTGGATAACATCCAGATGACTTTGGAACTCCAAGGAGGAAGACTCCACAACCTGTTTGGGCAACCTCTGACAGTACTCAAGAACCTTCACAGTAAAAGTATTTCCTGCTTTTCA
This sequence comes from Anser cygnoides, assembly GCF_040182565.1. NCBI lineage: Eukaryota > Metazoa > Chordata > Aves > Anseriformes > Anatidae > Anser > Anser cygnoides. Next base: position 24,493,655 of record NC_089912.1, read on the forward strand.
GAGAACCTCCTGTGTTTCAGTTTGTGCTCATTGCCCCTTGTCCTGTCACTGGGCACAACTGAAAATAATTCAGATATTTATGCATATTGATGAGGCCCCCTCAGTGTCCTCTTCTCTGGTCTGAACAGCCCCGGCTATCTCAGCTTTTCCCCATAAGAGAGGTTCTCCATTAGCTTGATCATCTCAGTGGCTCTCTGATTGACTCTTGCCATTATGTCTAGGTCTCTCTTGTACTGGGGGAATTAGAAGTGGACTCTGTACACCAGGTGTGACCTCACCAGTGCTAAGGGGAAGGATCATCTCTCTTGTCCTGCTGGTGATACTTCACCTAATGCAGCCCAGAATACTATTAGTCTTCTTAGAAGCAAGGACACGTTGTTGATTAGTGTTCAACCTGGTGTCTGCCAGGACCCCTAGAACTTTTTCTGTCAAGTTGCTTTACAGCTGGGTGACCCCCAGCAAGTCCTGGTGCCTAGAGTTGTTCCTTCCCAGGTGCAGGAGTTTGCACTTCTTGTTGAACTTCATGAGATTTTTCTAAGCCGACCTCTCTAGCCTGTTAAGATCCATCTGGATGTCTGTGTGACCCACTGGTGAGTCAGCCACACCCTCTTGTTGTGTGTTATCTGTGTTATCAAGGGTGCAGTCTACCTTATCATCCAGATTTTTGTAGAGTCACAGAGAACATTTTGGTTATGACAAGAACAGATTTATTTATTTATTCTGAAAAGCAAGACCTGATGAAGAAGAATTTGTGTTTTTACATGTTAGTCTTAAAATCAAAAGAAACCCAGAGCACAGAATTGTTGGACCAGGAGTATTTTATCTAGAAATCTAGTCATCAGATCAGTCATCATGGATGCTTAATGTTATTTCAATTTTCTTTTTCTTGAGAAATCTATAACACTGCCAGTGATATTGATTTATAAAATAATACTTTATATAATATTAATTTATAGAGTACATTGTGGTTTTAAGAAGGAAATATTGAGGGACCATAGCACACTGCATTGTTCAACACAATCTACTTGGGCAATTTTGTGATAGCTGGTAGATGGAGAAGTGAAATACATAATGAGATCAGGTCTTCAGTGACATTGTATTTGCTCTTTTGAATGATTCCCTAAAATTGGACCAATAAGATTTCACCAATTTTAAGAATTTGGTTTTAAAAATAAAATCTGAAAGGGTGTAATGGTATTGACAAAAATTTCTGATTAGTTTGTTTGACCAGAAGAAAGAAAATTTTAATAAATATAGTTTGCCAAATAATTAATTGAATAAATGCTGAGTCTGACCAATTTACCTCCTTAGGAGACTGCAGTTAATATGATGCTGGTGTGTAGATCATACCAGGGTACAGTGTTTGTTTGTCAAAAGCAATATAATTCTCCTATTGTTTCATTTTCTTTTTAGGGACAGATTCACAATATTATTTTTCTTTTGCCTGACAGTTTTTATCTGATTATTCTAATGTTGATCCTTTAAGTTATGCCTCCTACTTCAAGCATTCTATATAAAGTCCTACAAACTTAACTCATATATAGATGTCAGGTTTTGAATTGGTCTGTCATACTGATGAAGAATTTAAACCTGACTCAAGACCCATTAAGTCCAGTGAGAGGATTTTCATTTATTTCAGTGACTACGTTCCTTATGCTCCTTCTTGCCTGAGTAGGTCAGTTTCTGTCAGTCGACCTAGTCCTGTAAATGATACTATATGAGACATAGTGAATTATGTGACACTGGCTTTGACAATTTTTTGCAGTTCTGGTACATTATTGTTAAATTAATATGAATGTATATGTGCAAATGTATTTCCATGTATAAGCACATATCCAGTTTATGATACTGTAATATTGTGTGTGTTGCAGCGTCCATAAGCCTAAGGAAAAACAATCAGAGTTTCCAAGATTTATTCTATAAAATCTGAGCTTGATAATTCCAGCCCTAGGTGCAATTCATTTATATCCACTCTAATTTAATAGCTTGTACAAATGCAGGGATGTAATAAAATATAGAAGATCAAAAAAGCTTAGAGTGAGGAAATCCAACATGGAAGATTTTCCTTTGTCATGGATATGTGAATTTTTGCAGATGTAGACATGCAATATAGTCATCCTCTTTAAAAAAATTGAGCTGATTTTTATTGTCTTTTCTTTGATGTCATATAAGAACTAGCAGTGCAATTTGACAGTTCAGTTGAATAGACCACTAGCTACAGTTATTTCTGTTCTATGTTATGCAGAAGAACAGTATTTTGTTAATAGGAAAACTTAAAACAAGATGAAGAAGTAGGCTTTGTTTTATGGTCAGAAAACAACATTCTGAATATGAAAAAAATATTAGAGTCATTTAAATTTGAGTATATATAATGTCCACTAAAACAAAAACAAAATCAATAACAGGAAGCTATTTCCATATTTTTAATATATTATTTTTTTGTCTAGGATCATATTTGGGAAAATAAAACCAATGTGTGATGTGATAATATTGTCAGACATCTCACCCTGGTTTAATATTAGATACCAAATTATAGAATATCCCAAGCTGGAAAGGACAGACAAAAATCATTGAGAACAACTCTTATATAAAACCATATTTCTGAGAGCATTGTCCAAATGGTTCTTGAACTCTAGAAGGATTGGTGCTGTGATTGGTGCTGGGGAAGCTTGCTCTAGTGCCTGACCACCCTCTTGGTGAAGAAACTTTTCATAACATTCAACTTGAACTTCTCTTGATGAAGGTTCATGCCATTCCTGTGGGTCACATTTCTGATTACTAGAGAGGACTCCAATGCTTGCCCCTCTGCTCCCCTCATGAGGAAGCTGCAGGCTGCCATGAAGCCTCCCCTCAGTCTCCTCTTCTCTGGGCTGAACATACACAGTGACCTCAGCTATTTCTTATATGTATTGCCTTCTAGACCCTTTTTTAGATAAAGTAACATAAAACAATAATAAAGATGATAAAATAATAGTTTTGTGTCCTTCTTGCATTGTGATGCCTCAAACTACACGCAGTACACAAACTGAGGTTAGAGAAGTGCAGAATAAAGCAGGAAAACAACTCCTTTTAACCATCTAGCAATGCTGTGATTGATGCACCCCAGGAGATGACTGGCTCCTTTGGCTGCCAGGGCACACTGTTGATTTATATTCAACTTGCCATCAATGCCATCCGTTTCTCTGAGGCTACTCCTCAGCCTCTGTGGTGGTTTTACTCAAGTGGGCAGCCGAGTTCCACCATGGCAGCTCTCTCACTCCCCCTTCCTCAAAGAGGAAGGGAGAGAAAATACAACACAAAGAGCTCGAGGTTTGAGAACTGAATGATTTAATTAATAGGAAAAAGAACGTAAAAAAAAAAAAAAAAAAAAAAGCCGCACAGAAGCACAGAAAGAAAGGGAAAAAAAAAAAGTTATTCTATACTTCCCATCAATGAGCAATGTTTGGCCACGTCCTGGGAAGAGTGTCACACCTCAAGACGTGTGACGGTTTTTCAGGAGGACAGCCCCCTCCTCCACGAGAGCCCCCCTTTTATTGCTGAGTGTGACATCAGGTGTTGTGGAATATCCCTTTGGTTGGTTTAGGTCAGATGCCCTGGCGATGTCCCCTCCTCATCACTTGCCCACCCCCAGCCCGCTGGCTCTTGGGGGCTTGGAGGGAGTCCTGATGCTGTGCCAGCACTATGCAGCAATAGACACAACACTGGAGTGATACCAGTGCTGTTCCAGCTACGAGTGCAGAACACAGCACTGTGTGGGCTGCTGCAGGGAAAGTTAACTCCACCCCAGACAGAGCCAGCACAGGACCCCACAGCACAGGGGACGAGAGTGACTGAGAAGGAGAGGCAGCGAAGAAGCGCTATAGACTGACCACAACATCCATTCCCTGTTCCCCTGCGCCACACGGGGGGAGGAGGTGGAAGAAGGCAGATGGGGGGAAGGTGCTTTGTTTCTCACTTCTCTAAGTTGTTAGTAATAGGCAATAAATATTACTATCTCCCTATGCTGAGTCTGTTTTGCCAGTCACAATAATTACTGTGCGATCTCCCCATCCTTATCTCAACCCTTGAGCCCTTTTCATCATATTTTCTCCCCATTGTTCTTTGAGTATGGAGAGTGAGAGAGCAGTTGTGGTGGAGCTCGGCCACCCAGCCAAGTAAAACCACCACAGTCTCTCATCCCCCATTCTGTACCCAGGGTTATATATACCCAGGGTTGCCCCATCCCAGGGGCAGAATCTGCCACTTGCTTTTGTTAAATTTCACACGATGATTGTACAGCACTCTAATTTGTCAAGCTCTCTCTACAAGACATCTCCACCCTTAAGGGAGTCAACAGCTCTGCCTAATTTATTATCATCTGCAAATTTATTTAGTACACCTTCAAGTCCTGTATCCAAATCATTTATAAAAAAGTTGAAGAGAATCGTCCCTTCAATGGAGCCCTGGAGAATCACACTAGTGGCTGGCCGCCAACCTGATGTAATTCCATCTAACTCTTTGAGCTTGTAACCCTGTGATGTAACTCCTTGAGCCTGATTTCTATCAGCCAATTGTTCACCCATCATATTATGTACCTGTCTAGCTGTATCCCATACATTTTATCCAACAGGATACTGTGAGAAAAGTATTGAAAGCTTGCTGAAATACAAAAAGATTACAACAGCTGGCTTTCCTTGTTCAACTAGATGGGTAACCTTGTTACCTTGTTAGAAAAATAAACTAAATTAAACAGGACTTTCCCCTTGTGAACCCATGTTGTCTGTGACCAATGGCTGCATTGTCTTTCAAACGTTTTTCAGTAACTCCCTGAATAATCACTTCAGGCACTGTAGTGAGACATGAATGGTTCTTTGCAAGGCTAGTCTTTGACAACTGGAAATACAAGTTGCATTATGGTCTCGTGCTTAACTTCTGGTTGTTAATGAAAGAGATCTAAGTAGAGCAGTCACCTCTTCTTGGCATCTGACTGGAAGATGGGAGATATTTGCTACTGGTTCTTGCATGACCTTGATTTTTTCATTACTCCTTAATTCCCTCTCTGCAGAAAAATGGAACATTTCTAAACCTTGGCCTTCCGCATATCCCTGACATTTACGTAACCTATATGACATCTTGGTAATTTTCTTCTTCTTGATTAACTGATCTTTACTCTCACAGCCTCCGCCTCTTTTCCTTAAGTTTGTTCCCATTAACCAAAAGTGGTGAAGCACTAGTCTTTAACCTGAAATATCCACAGAAATAACTGAGAAGGAATACTTTGCAATGGCAGTGAAGAAAAACAACTTATAGAAAATGATTCTTTCATAGCCATCACAAGAAATTTTTTGGTAGGAAACTAACCATTGGGAAAATGCAGTCACAAGATAGCTGTGGTTGAAGTGGAATCCTACAGGGGAAGGGAACAAAGGGAATGCTGTCAACCCCAGATAAATGAATAACGGGTAAGACAAAATGGACAGCTAGGCAGACTTCTTTAACACTACGTGTAGTTCTGGTTACTGAAAAATATATCAGAGTCAGAAAAAATATAGAGAACAAGACAAGGACAATAAAAAACTCTAGGGTGTCTTCCGTACCAGAAACCTTTAACATGACCACAGATGTTCAGAAGGGAAAGGAGAAGACCGATGGGGAATATGAGAGGCCTGTAACATCATGGTTGTACAGAAAACCTGAACTAAGAATAGTTTCTATTTAGTTCAAGGTCTAGAAATATCAGACAAATCCATCTGAAGGAGGCGAGTTCAGACCAGAGATGACTAGACACTTTCTGCAGAATTACCTTGCAGGGCTTACTGGCAGATGATTCTGTGGGTGCTAAAGCCATGGTCAAACTTGCAGAAGCTGTAGGGAAAGTCCAGGAAAGAAAGTTCTTCGGGGATACTGTGGTGCTAAGATGTCATCTCAAGGTTTAAGTTCCTGAGCCTCTGCATAATGGAAGCAGAAAGGTGTTGCAGAGGAGTTTACTGTACTCCTCTCCTAGACACTCACCGCTGGCCAGTGAGCAACATTAGTAATCAGGCTAGCTGAGCACAGTGTGGCTGTGTTTGTGCTCTTAACCAAGCCTTCATCAAGCAGTTATAGAAACAAGCAAGCAAAAAAAAAATAAAAGATATATATATCTAACAGATGTTATCACTGTTACTAAACTCCCTGCAACTATTGTAGTGTTGTTTTTGCCAGCTTATTAGAGCCACTAAATCAAATTGAAAGCCGTTGTCCAGGTTTGTCAGTAAAACCTTTAGGCAGACCACTACATGCTTCCTGTTACTCTGTTTTACAAAGAGAATGAAACACTTATTTACAATTTTGTCTTCATTTTATATAACAAACAAAGCCAACTTACTAAAATTGATATATACAGCATGGAACTACCCTGGAGCACTGAATAAGTGGCACAGGGCTATTGCTTGAAATAGCTCCCCAGAGAGTGAGAGGCATTTTGAGAGACCTTTTGTGGATCAATTTCAGTTTAACATAACAGGTTGTGCTTGCTACTATTACAGGAGTTTAATTAGAGAAGGAACAAGTTGTCTGAATGACAATTTTAGGCAGCATTGTCCAGAGTAGCTGGATTAAGAAGACAAAAGTAGTGGTGAACAATATCGAAAAATATACCTCAGTGACTTTGTCTTCCTGAATGATGTATGCTTTCACTGGGAGAAATTAAAAGCAGAAAAGGCAAAAATAAAATAAAATAAAATAAAATAAAATAAAATAAAATAAAATAAAATAAAATAAAATAATAAAATAAAATAAAATAAAATAAAATAAAATAAAATAAAATAAATAAAACAAAACAAAAAATAAATAAAATAAAATGCCATTAAAATGTTGGATGAATAAAGAAGTAAAAAAGAGGGGTATTTGTTGTTTGGAATAAGGGAGTATGTTAAACTAGAGAAACATTTCATCTCCAAATTATATTTAAGTAAAAATTTCTGAGCAGAGATTAACTTGACCTTTAAATTGTGGAATCAGACTATTCATAGATAAGTCTTGTCTGAGGAAAATTTCAAATATTCTCTAAGTCTGCATGTGTCATACGGGAAGTCCATGTGTAGTAGTCCTTATTGATTCAGGCTCAATGGCATGTATCCCCTCTAACAGGGTTGTATGTCAAATGCTGGGTACCTCATTTTTAATAAAACTGAACATCATTGTCAATACCTGACTTTTCATTCAATAAATGTTTGTGTGGTTTGTTTTTTGTTTGTTTGTTTGTTTGCTTGTTTGTTTGTTTGTTTTTTCATGGCCCAGATGAAAAGCTTTTGGTTTGCTGTAATAGCAGGTATGACAACTGACAGCAGCACAGACCAAGTTGACCACGACTGTTTACCTTCCAGTTACCTGCTCAGAAGTTTTTGTGAGAACAAGAAATTTACAACTGTCAAACAGTTAAAGTTGATTTCATAGTTAAAATTAAAACTGGTTTTATAGTTAACACTGTTTTTAGTGAAATGCAGAGTGTTCAGTTTTACTTCAGATTAAAAAATATAAAATTAATAACAATAATAATAAAACACTACTTCTTAGATTCTTCAAGGTGTTGTTTAAAAAAAGGTAATGTCCTACTATTAATTCCTCGTGTTCTGTGGTTTGTGAAGAACTAGGAGAAAAATGTTTAGATGATAAGATGAAAACAGCCAAGGGAAAAATAACATAAAGTTGAATCATTTTTCACAAATTCTGGTATAGCAATTCCTAGACATATTTAAGGGCCTGTTTGCAGAGGGTAAAGGAAGAAAAAGGTAGAGAGGTCGTTAATATAAGCAAACCTGCTAGTCTGCACTTCAGGTTTAACTTCATAATGACTATAATTCATACGAGTTTCACAGAATCACAGAATCACAGAATTGTAGGGGTTGGAAGGGACCTCACGAGATCATTGGGTCCAACCCCCCTGCCAAAGCAGGTTCCTTAGAGCATGCTGACCAGGTAGGCCTTCAGACGGGCCTTGAATACCTCCAGAGAAGGAGACTCAACAACCTCCCTGGGCAGCCTGTTCCAGTTCTCTGTCACCCTCACTGTGAAGAAGTTCTTTCACATGTTGGTATGGAACTTCCTGTGCTCCATTTTTTTACCATTGCCCCTTGTCCTGTCCACACAAACCACTGAAAAGAGGTTGGCCAAATCCCTCTGTATCCCACACTTAAGATATTTGTAAACATTGATAAGATCCCCTCTCAGTCTTCTCTTCTCAAGGCCAAACCGACCCAAGACCCAACCCACCTTACTGTCCACTCATCTATCCCACACTTTCTCAGCTTTTCTAGCAGGATGTTGTGGGAGACAGTATCAAAAGCCTTGCTAAAGTCAAGGTAGATGACATCCACTGCTCTCCCCCCGTCTACCCAGCTGGTGATGCCATCATAGAACGCAATGAGGTTGGTTGAGCATGATTTCCCCTTGGTGAATCCATGCTGACTGTTTCTCGTAACCTTCTTCTCCTCCAATTGCTTGGAGATGGCATCCAGAACAAGCTGTTCCAACACCTTTCCAAGGACAGAGGTGAGACTGACTGGCCTGTAGTTTCCCGGATCCTCCTTCTTGCCCTTCTCGAAGACCGGAGTGACACTGGCTATCCTCCAGTCTTCAGGCACCTCTCCTGTTCTCCAGAGTCACTGGACTGTGGTTCATTGGAAAAGGATGTCAGTAATAAATCTGCCTCACTCCTTTATCTTCTTTCACTGCTGAATGGTATCAGAATACATAAAACTGAGTCCAATCAGATATCTTAACAGTTTTTATTTTTCTGTTTGTTCTGAAAAACATAATTTCTTTCAAGCTAATCTGGCTTGATATTTGTTTGCTGTTATGCACTGATACAAGCACCCTTCCTCACTCCAGCTGCTAGTGTTATGGGTGAACAAGACTCTATGGTGGTTGCTGGCACTCAGACCCCAATGCGCACATCAGAGTCCCTCACTCATGAAGAAAGAAATGGAGAATAATGAGAAGACAGAACAGCCTGCATTGATCAAGCACAGGGCATAACCAGAGAGGTATACTGACTAGCCCATGTTTACACACAACCATCCTCTATTATCCCTTAACACTCTATTTTTCCACAGTTTTCCTTCCCTCTGGTCCAAAGGTTTGTGCAGTACTGTCTGACATCCCATCATGATGATCCCCCATATTCCCTGGGCAGTGAAACCATTCCATCCTTGAGGTACTCTGGGAGCTGCCCTGTGTCATTGGGGTACCAGATGACCCCAACCTACAGGGATGATGCTCAGGCAGATCATTGGGGTTCTCCAGCTTGCCTCATGACTCTGGGCTCTCTGGGTATGTGAAGATCTTCTTATCACACAGCTAACGCTGGTCTTTCTGTGTAGTGGGCTAGCATACTAATAACTTGCAGTAATACAAACTGTATTTTATCTCAGTCATAAAATCATAAACCATACATTTAAATTTAAGAATGCAAGTAATAGCTTTGAATCTTGTGGGGCTTCTCATACTTAAAATAAGTACATGTTTAAGTACAGAGTGGAATTTTATATTGTAAATAATTTTCAGGCTTCAGATAAACTACTTTGTTTCACATTGAATTTATTGATTTTCAGACTGAATTTGACCATGATGACTATTTAAATCATAAAATATACAAGCTAGGAAGCAATGCAGATGTTTGAGAGAACTGTAAGCAGGGGATAAACAATATGTTGTCTCTGTATGAGTTTGGGCATATATGCAGATACAAGTAACTGGGAAGAGTAATATTCATGACGTGTAATTTTGGAAACCTTGAAAGAAAAGCTTTCGCTGAAGTGTCATTGAAAAGTTTCTTCTCATTTAAGTGTTAAACTTGGAGTGTCTGTATATATCTGTAACATGTGGGTTTCTCTGTGTGTTCCAAGAGTTCTATTAAATTATTATTATTAGAATGTTATTACAAAGAATTAAAGAAATGAAGAAAATTGAAGAATGAAAAGGTTTAATACTGAAAGTAGGTATTACACAAGAATCCATTTATTCTAAACATTAATTTAATAGATCACTCTGGACACTTCAAATCCTTGAGGAAAAACAAAACAAAACAAAACAAACAAAAATGATCCAACTCAAAAGAAAACTTTCTAATAATGCTCAGTTGCGTTCTTTGTTAAAAAGTGTGAATCACTTTTGTAAGTGAACATCAAATATAATTATTAATTATGTAAATGTTCTCTCAGTTACACATTTTAGTCATTTATTTATAATGCAAGTAGCTTTTAAACGATTACATTTAATTATGCTTCAGCTGGTGATGGATTATATCTAATTAACAGATAAATGTCTCTCATAAAATGATGCCATTGTGCTGCATTATTAGGGTGTGTGTTCTTGTCGTACCCATTCCTGTAAGTAATAGTCAAACAACAGCTTAAAAAAATATATATTCTACATTTAATCATAATAATCAATATTTTATTTTGATTTGGCAAAATGTAGCGATATTTCATTTGAAATTTGACATATTTGTTTATCTAATTTTGGTAATTTTATGTTCTTTAATTATACTTTAAGGTTGCCAAGGGTTACCAATTTCAGAGTAAAGGTACATGTATTGCAAATTATAACATGATTTAGTTCAACCATGTGGCATTACTAATCACTAATTAATTTTTTTTATGTACAAAATTTACTACTTTTGTGTATACCGGCCTTTTTCACAGTACTTAATTTTTATTATTTCTATTAGTGTCATGAAGCAAATATGCAATATCCCTCATTTACTTCTGAATTAATGTTCTGAATACTTCCTGACCTCTATCAGATATTTATAGGAACACAGGACTAGCATAATGAAACTGAGATTCAATCAAGTGACCATGTAGTTAGACAATCATTTACTCCTTAAAAATCAACTCTTCATCTCCACAAAGCAGTCCTACACATTATACACGCATTAGAACAACACACCAAAAAATATAGAATTAGAAATAATAAATAAATAATAGTGCCAAAAAGAAAAAACAAACAAACAGAAAGCAAACAAACAAACAAAAACAACTAAGGAATCTATTATGTCTCCGAACAGGAGGGCAGAAGGTGCTTTGTCAAGTGAAAATGACTGTTGTGGATCTAGGAGGGACAAAAGAAAATTTTAGCCATTTGTGCGTGTGTCCTGTGCTTTTTCTTGTTGTTTTGTTTAGTTGTTCTGAAATAGGGTTGGAAGCTTCCGTATGAAGATTTGTTGGAGAATTAAATATTTCAAGTCATTCTCCCATGCCACTTTCACAATCTGCCATTTCAGTGTAAGAAGAGGAAAAACAAAGCATGAAAATGAAAAATAAATGTAAATTTGAGATTTCAACTGGCACTTCAGCTAGCGGTTAGCATAAAATATCTAGTTACTTTATTCTGGCTAGATAGGACCAGATCCTTATTTGCTGTTACAGTGCTGTAAAGCACCTTAATTTGTGTCAGCAGGGCTAATGTTCCACATTCAAAATTTTTCACCTGAGGAATAGTTTATAGTCACACTCACTATTTGACTATGAGAGCTTTGGTTACACACAAGCTGAAGGATTAGACCCCATTTAGATGAAGAGAGGAACTTCAGTGTGTATACAGCTTTACTATCAGCCAGGTGGTTTTCAAGTTTCTACAATTATTTTATATCCTATTGAGCAATGTTTCTCTTTCTGTCTGTGCGTATATATTAGGCAGCTGTTTTTCCAGCTGTCTGCAAACTGATAAATAAAATTCAAGTGTCTGCTAGAGAGCTATGTAACCATTCAGATAAGTATTTATTCTGCTCAATATAATATCTATGTTCTGCATTTGCATAAATGCTCTTCAGTAACATATCCATAGGTAATTGTTTCATTTAAAGCCTCCCATGTTTTTATAGCCCCCATTATTTTCATAACCAAAGTAATTATATGCATGTTATCATTCTTTTTCATAAATCTTTCACATAAACTTCTTTGATACTTGAACAATTGAAGGAAACAAGGGTAATCAAAAAGAGGGTAATAAGAAAAAAAATCATTATATTTTTATTATGTCATTACACATTAAAATGCAGTCATTAAAAATGCCCATATGTTCACACCATTTTTCAAGAAACTGGCTTCCGAGCAAGATTTACCTTTCAAAAAGTAGGGTGGGTGGTGATATTCTCTGAGAAAATTGATGGTGCTAAAGGGGCTGTTTTCAGCCCTTCAGTTTAAGGGTTTATCGTTTAGTAAAGTTTGAGTGCAAAGGACACTGGAAATTCATAAGGTACTTTGTTAGAAAGCAGAACACATTCTCTCAGACTTCAGGAGGACACATAGAAATTAAGCAAAGGTCAATGTTCATTTTACATGTAGTTTCTTGGCAGTTTCCAAGAATAGTACCAATCCAAGACAAAATGCAACAAAAATGAGCAAATGTATTGCGTTTAGGGGAAAATTCAAGGTAAAATGTCTGGTACTGTGCAAATTTGCAAACCTTTCTGCTCCTATGGCAAATTAAATTTTAAAATTGCTTATGTTTGTAACCATTTGCACAGGAAGACACAAATGAAACAAGTTTGTCTGTTGTTGGATCTTTTAATTATGTATTATATTAATGTATTTTTTGTCATATTTGTCCTGACATAGGAACTGAAAAAGTGTAGCATCTTAAGTCCCAGTTCCCTACACATTACGCTACTCCAATATCCTACTAAAGCACAGATTGGATAAAATAGCAGTTCTATCTCTTCCTCTTAAAGGAACCTCCCATGTGAATGTCATAGGGTTCAACCAGACCAATTACAAGGCTCTGCACCTGGGATGGGGTAATCCCAAGCACAAATACAGGCTGGGCAGAAAATGGGTTGAGAGCAGGTCTTAGGAGAAGGACCTGGGAGTGGTGGTTGTTGAGAAACTGAACATGAACTGGCAAAGTGCACTCACAGCCCAGAAAGCCATCCGTATCCTGTGCTGCATTAAAAGCAGCACGGACAGCAGGTCAGAGGAGCTGATTTTTCCTCCCCCTTTGCTCTTGTGAGACCCCACCTGGAATACTGCTCTTAGCTCTGGGGCCCCCAGCACAAGAAGAACAAGCACTTATTAGAACAAGTCCAGAGGAGAGTGATGGTGATGAGCAGAGAGTTGGAGCACCCCCCTCAATTCCGGTGCCTCATCACCCTCAAAGTAAAGAATCTCTTCCTTATATCTAATCAAAACCTACCCTCTTTTAGTTTCAAGACATTCCCCCTTTTCCTATCACCATACTTCCTGACAGAGTCCCTCCCCAGCTTTCCTGTAGGCCCCCATTATGTATGGAAGGCAGCTATAAGGTCTCCACGCAGCCTTCTCTTCTCCAGGCTGAACAACCCTAGACCACTCAGCCTGTCTCTGTAGGAGAGGTGCTCCAGCCCTCTCTTTGGACTTGATGATTCAAGTCAAGATGGACTTGATGATTCCTGTGGGTCCCTTTGAACTTAGGATATTCTATGATTCTATGATAATTATTTTTAGTTGCATCTAAGAAGTCTCAATCATTATTCTTTCTAGTTCATAGCATCTTTTAAAAATCTAGTATCTTCTTCACATTTGGAAATAAAAGATCCACTTGGGGATATAGATTAATCCTTTTATATACTCAGGTATTTATCTTGAAAGTCTTGATTCAGAAATAGTGTTGGATATATTAAGAAAAATGGATGTAGTCTAAGGTAGATTTGATTGTCAAAAGAAATTGAAGGCTACATACTCAATTTTACCAATCTTCTGTGCACACGCCAAGTGCCAGGGGGCACCCACCGATCTATAGCTCATTCTTTGTAATTCTGTACAGCACTGCTCTAGATTCCAACACCTCATGTCACGTATTATTCCTTTGGTGCAAGTGACATATATCCCACCAATCTGTTCTGAAAAATCAGTTCTGCCTGCTTTTCATGGCCAGAGGAAGAGCTCACCAAGATAACTAATGGAAGCTATTTTGCTGCCTTAAAAATATACGCATCAATTATGACAGAGATAGATAAATGCTGTAAATGGGATTCTGAAACATTCCTGGTTTTCATTACTAATTATTTTTTTATAATTTTTTTTGTGTGTGTACATTCATAGCCTATGAACTTTATGGATTTATTGTTTATTAGATCTCCAACAGAGCAATATTTGCAATATTGCATCTATTACATTTTTATTATTATTATTTTTTTAAGCCATTAATGTACTATTGCTGATTTAGGTCACACTTGTATTTCATACCTTTTTACTGTTTGTCACAGAATAGAAAGTCTTAGCAGTTCAAGTTAAATCTGTTCCCCAGGAATCAAGCCTTTAGTTCTCTGCATTGGCTTCTTTTTCTTTCTAGGGGTAGATTTTTTGTTTTTTCCAGTGGCAACAATGTTAAATAAATTCTAAAGGCTTAGAAATGTTTTCAGAATTACATTTCTATTTTTGTTGTTATGAAATGCATTTATATGAAATAGAACATGAACACCAATTCCAAGCGATATCATGTCAGCACTTTCTTACCATTGAAATCACTGGGGAATTCTTCCTTAAAGCCAGTGGAATACGTATGTCCTGCTGCTACTAATTGCCCCTTAACAGTTTCCAGGGTCCACAGTCATATTTCATTCCCTATCATTACCATCTGCAATAACAGATGTGGTTCCTACTTGTAACTCTTTAGTCCATATAAATACCACAAAAGAAAATTTTATTTTGAGACTATTTTTACAATTTCAATTATCTTGTGACATTGGAGAAATGACAGGTAACCTGCTACATGAAAGATAAGCTTTATGTTCTGTGCATTTTTATCTTGTTTTCTGAACAGAAAACATCAAAGCATTATGAGAGTAACTAAGGATTAGGACAGAAAAAGAGTGTTTCAATTTGTGCATAAGAGCCATACATAAATAGACGAGGGAAAATTATTTTTGTGATCTGAAAATGCCAAGATTTGTGCTTTCAGAGAGTGAGTAAATATGTCAAAACCTAAGTGACTTAGAAGGCGAGGATTCATTTTCTAAAATTATTTTTAACCAGATATACAAAAATGGCAGACTACATGCACAGACTAAGGTGACTATTTGTCTTTAACAGTGGATACCTTTGTCATATTTTCATTTGACATTTATACATTCCCTTGTTTTTTAAGGAAATGTCAAGAAAAATAAGAAGAATAAAGTAACCTTTTATCAGTTTAAAGTAAAAAAGGGGAGGGGGGGGGCAGATTTAAATTCAGAGTGGACTTCATTGTTTATAGAATTGTTAAATCCTGTTATGCGATCTAACTTTTACAGTTGTTTCTTTATGCCTGTGTGTGCATGATTTACAGGTGTATGAAAGAAGCAGAGAATTCAAGAAAGAAAATATGTGTGGAAGGTGAGGGGGCTATATTTTGTGAATCCATCATAAATTATTCAGCAGGAATGACATTTAATATCAAAGCTGAGGTACATAATTCATAAACAATAGATGAGCTGGAATATGTTAGCTGAAGATACTTCTTAAAAATAAAAATAAAATAAAAAAATGTAAAAATCAAAATCTATTTGTGCTTAAGTGCAATAGACCACCGAAACACGAAAAAAGTCCTGTGTAATCATGTAGGGTAAGGCTATCTTTATTTTGTTAAGAAAAAATGAAAAAAAACTAACTAACTGTTCAGGTTACAAAACATGGTGAAGCAATAAAGCAAAGAAGGCTGAAGGGATTAAGAGAGCATGCCACCCTAGAAGATCTCACAGTTTAGGCACCTGGGATTTTGATTTCTTCATTGGTCTATCCATTGTTTGTGAGATGGTGCCTTGAGAATCACCCTACCCTGTCTTTTCCAGTCAAGAGGACTTGAGATGAGCAAATTGACTTTGGTCTTGGCTTTTCCATTCACAGAGGCCCTCTCACTTGTGCTGCTTCCTTTGTTACCACTCCTAATTTTCTTTCCATTTCTCCAGTTTATAAATTTGCAAGAAGAGGTTCTGGAGGATTCTTTTTTAATCTAAAAAAGATTAAACTAGGATTAACAGGTCACCAAAAAGAGACACATATTGTTCATATAAAAGTTTTGTTTTGTTTTGTTTTGTTTTTCTAAGATTTACCTTCTGTTCATGGCCTCTCTCTGATTCCTCTAGCACAAACTTTTCTGATACAGGTAGAAGATGATAGGATTGAGAAGTGATTCAGAAGTGATTCCTAGGAATAAAATAAGAAGAAACTGCCATAAATTTAGTGTGATGGTCTTATGCTCTTATGCTCTCTGCACAGTTAAATGCAAAATATGGAGAATCATCCATTGTACATGGCACTAATTTCATGAAGTTCTAAGTTATACCCAGCTTTGTTTCCTGTTATCTATTATCTGAATAAGAATAATGTCTATAAATCAATAAAAATCTGCACAAATAGGAAGGGAAAAGTATTTACCTTCCTATGAATTTGCTTCCTCCTGACAGCTGACTAGCAGAATCTGGATGCCAACAAATATCCCAGCCACACTGTGAGTAGTGATGCCAATGGTGCTTGTACTTGACAGTCTCCTACTGAAGAGCAAACACAGTTGTTTGGTGCCTCTGAGGTACCACTTTATTTGACTTGTCTTTTGGGAGTGGTCCTTGGAGTCAGCCATCTCCCTGCCTGTGTCCAAACCTTGCTTTGGAGGGACTTGGCTGGAGGAGCCCTGAGCTGAGCCAGATGTAGACAGTGTAGACAATTAGGCTGCCAGCATTCAGACTCACTTCTGGCCCTCTTTTGTTTGGCAGATAGGCATAGCCTTTGACTCATCTTCTAATGATGCCCTAGGGCTTATGTTTATTGTTTCTGCAGCTCCGATACTTAAAACTAGGTTAATAAGATTAAGTCTGTGTACTTCATTCAGACTGAACTCTTCACAAGTCCTTGAATTGTAAATGAATAGTGGCTGTAGGCCAGAGTATTGCAAGAGGCCACACCTGGAGTGCTCTGTCCAGCTCAGGACTGCTAAGCACAAGAAAGGCAGACCTCTACCAGTGTGAGGCCAGCAAGGGGCAATGAAAATGATGAATGAATCACAGCATCTGATATACAAGGAGAGGATGACAGAGCTGACAAGTCTACAGTTTTGTTAACCTATTTGACACACATGTGAAAGTGCATTCACAAACCTGTTAGATACTTAGGCGGAGAAACACCCAGCTTTGCTGAGCTCATCCAGATTATTTACATCCAAATACTTTGGATATAATACTTTGATACTTTAGCTTTGAAAATCAGTGTTAGCTGTATGTTCTGCAGAATATTTTTCTCCCTCCCTCTCCTTTTGATGGAATTGCTCTCCACAGACAGCATTTTCAACCACACTGGGATGAGGAAGTAATTTTCATAGAATCATAGAATGGCTTGGGTTGGAAGGGACCTTAAAGACCACCTAGTTCCAATCTCCCTGCTAGGGGCAGGGATGCCACCCACTAGATCAGGTTGCCCAGGGCCTCATCTAACCTGGTCTTGAACACTTCCTGGGACGGGACATCCACAGCCTCTCAACAACCTCACCACCTTCTGAGTGAAGAATTTCCTCCTAACATCTAATCTAAATATCCCCTCCTTTAGTTTAAAAGCATTCCTCCTTGTCCTGTCATTATCTGACTGAGCAAAAAGTTGTTCTTCATCTGTTTTATAAGCTCCCTTTAAATATTGAAAAGCTGCAATAAGGTCGCCCCAGAACCTACTCTTTTTTAGGCTGAACAGCCCCAGCTCTCTCAGCCTTTCTTCATAGAAGAACACAGGCTCCTTTAAGGAGGGGTGAGGAGAAGCCACATCTCCTCTGATATGCTGTGTGTTGCAACAAGCCCTACAGGGTTTCCTTTCCCAAGCTTGAGCTCTGACTGGTGCCAGCAGCAAAAATTTGTGCTCACAAGTGAAAGGGGCAACCTTTGTAAGGGTGGTAAGGGGCAGCTTTTTTACAAAAGCTGGAAGCAGCAACAAGCTGTACTGCTGCTACTCTTCCTTGAATTTCCTCCAGATAGAAACTTTTGAAAGGTTTAACATGTGAG
Organism: Anser cygnoides; assembly: GCF_040182565.1. NCBI lineage: Eukaryota > Metazoa > Chordata > Aves > Anseriformes > Anatidae > Anser > Anser cygnoides. The sequence continues at coordinate 24,511,614 of NC_089912.1, forward strand.
CATTCATTTAAAAAAGTTAATAGCCTGGGGACCAAAAACTGACTACAAGCTTACAGGCTGCCTGCAAGGTCATCATGGAAGGTCGTAAACCGAAGAACTGCTGTGGATATGATATGCCCAGGAGTGATGGACAGAACAAAAACAGGAGCTGTCAGACCCAGAGAGACAGTCACAAGGAAAATAATGGATGATATTCACAAAAAAAGTAAGGTGTAGGAACTAGGAAGACTAGTTCTGATATTAAAACACTGTGGTCATTTGTAGGAAAAGGGCAGGGATAGAAAATTTTTTAATGACAGTCATGTGCTTTTTCTGCATTTTCCCCAAGGGCAGTGGAGTATTTTCATAGATCTACAACTAATTTTCGAGCTCTGGATTTCAAGCCAACTCTTCAATTAGCTAAACACTTCAGTATTTTTAGAAAGAGTACTAAATGTGTGCTTTCAGCCAAGTTAGTCACACACATGAGCACATTTTTTTTTTAACTAAACAGTCTATTATTCATGAAAGGCTAATGAGTACATTTGAGGAGATAAAGAAGGAATTAATACTTCTTTCTGTAACAGCAACGATCATATACTTAACGTGGTAAGTCAAAACCTACCCAGAACTAGGGCAGAAAATAAACAATGTTTTTACAAACAAAATGCCTATCCTGAAAGACTTGGCTTCTTCCACACAAACATTACAGAAGATGGGAGGGGTTTCTTTTGAATGAAGTGAAGCTAAGTATTTCTCTGTGTAATTAACTGGTGAAGATAACAGTGAAGCGATTACTAAACAGAAGTGATCTAGTGTGCTGGTATTACCTGGCTGAATGTGATATATTTGTAGTATAGCAAGTATTACATAATTTAGTAATAATTAATGCAGTCTGAACAGGCTAGTAAACTTATATGGGAAGAAAAATATACAAGAAGAAACTTGTATGTAAATTTGCTAATTTAAGAAAAATAAGGTGTTTTCAAGTATATGAAGTATGAATGCAATTCTAATGGTGGTATTAATGCCTAATAGAGAGTTGAGGTGATGAAAATAATGCCAAGAAGACAAATATGCTTAATACATATTTTGTTCTACATTTCAGGGAAACAAACAAACAAAACAAACGAACAAACAAACAACAACAACAAAGCAGGAAATGTAATTTTCTTATAATGAAATTTAAAATAAAAATGAAAATTAAAAGAATGGGGCCCCATTCTTTGCTGGGGGCCCCAAAAGCTGGATGCAGTGCTCCCAGTGAGTCCTCAAAAGGGCAGAGCAGGTGGGGACAATCACCTTCCCTGCTCTTCTGTCCATGCCTCTGTTGATGCAGCCTAAGCTGCAGTTGCCTTTCTGGGCTGCAAGAGCACACTGCTGGCTCATGGCAAGTTTTTTGTCCACCAGAATCCCCAAGACCTTGAGAGCAGTCCTTTTTAAAAATGGGAGTGATGTTTCCCTTTTTCCAGTCACCAGAGACTTCACCTAACTGCCAGGGCTTTTCGGATATGACGGAAGGAATCTTGGCAACTCTATCAGCCAGTTGCCTTAGGAGCCTGGGATGCATGACATTGAGCCCCATAGACTTGTACCTGTCCACTTTCATCAGGCAGTCTCAAATTTACTCTTATCTTGCAGTGGGAGGGAATTTGCTTCCCCAGCCCTCGCCTAGAGTTTCAGGGAATCAAGAGACATGGGAAGCCTGCCTGGCAGTGAACACCAGCAAAAAGGTTGCTGAGTACCTCAGCCTTCTCCATGTCTGCCATTACCAGTTCTCCCTGCTTGTTTATCAGAGGGGGCACACTCTCCTTGGCCTTTCTTTTCTGGCCAATATACCTGCAGAATCCTCAGTTGTTCTTTGCATCCTTACTAAGCTCAGTTCCATATGTGCTTTGGCTTTTCTGATCCCCTCCCTGCACATCTGAACAGCATTCCTGTACTCTTCCCAGGCCACATGTCCCTGCTTCCCTTTTTGCTACGCTGCTTGTTGCTGAAAGGCAAGGCACGGCAAGGCAAGGCAAGGCAAGGCAAGGCAAGGTAAGGCAAGGCAAGGCAAGACAAGGCAAGGCAAGGCAAGGCAAGGCAAGGCAAGGGAAAAGAAAAAAAGGAAAAAGGAAAGAAAGGAAAGGAAAGGAAAGGAAAGGAAAGGAAAGGAAAGGAAAGGAAAGGAAAGGAAAGGAAAGGAAAGGAAAGGAAAGGAAAGGAA
>NC_089912.1:24516301-24613801 GCF_040182565.1 Anser cygnoides
ATTTTTTCCTACATTTTATACTAAATAAAAAGAGAATGAATTTTCTGATTATAGTCTCAGGTATGCAATCATTTTAAAATCCAGATATCTGAAATTATATTTAAAAAACAAACAAACAAACAAAAGTTCTTTCTGAGCTGTGATGCTGTGGTGTTTTAAATTTCTTCATTATCACTTCACACAATGAAATGGAAATGGAAGTGTACTGTCTAGCAATGAAAATTTAGAAAGTTGTTCTTGTTGCTATCGAGATTTCAAACTTAAAAGTTTCTGAAGGTGGAACTTAAAACTCAAACTCATTCCCTATGTAGTATAAGTACAGATCAACAGAAATTATAACCAGACAAAATAAGGGCTGAAGAGCAAAACATTTTACTTTCCTTACATTTTTTTTCATTACCACTACATATTATAATTATTGATTTATTTTATTTTCTATCTTGATTTCTATAAAATCAGATTATGCATAAATTGGATTTGCATATATTTCCAAAGTAACTTGTGTTTGACCCAACACATAACATAATAAAATGACAAGGAACAGAAACAGTGAACGTGAGAAAATCAGGTAAAACCGAAAAAAAATCAAGATTTCAATATATTATTTTGATTTACACTATATAAGGCATCTAATATTCCAGCTTATTTCTCTTCTTGGACAACAAAGTTATTTTTCAGGTTTTCCAGCAACAAAGCTTTAAACTGGTTTTAAATGGACACACTGAAAGCAATTATTGTTTTTCCTAAAAATGCAAAATGAAACGCAGAAGAGAAAATTAACCTTTGCACAAGAACGTTGTATTCATTTGAGTTTAATATTGTGTGCTCAATCAAGCTTGCAGATTGATAAATAATCAATTAGAAATGCTACACTTTTACATTTTGTGCCAAGTGTGATTTGCAACTAAATAAAATGGAATGTAATTATACTGACTATTGCTATCAATATATTTCTAACAGCAGACAACTTTCAAAAAGCAGAGTTTTTGCACTGGAAAAACAATACTCTTTCCATTGTGGTTTCCAATGTGTAAATGTGATATCCTATGAAATATGATACAAAAAAAAAAAAAAGTAATTATCATAATTATCAGTAATTCTCACTGTTTTTCAGCAAATTTGATTTAGTGTGTTTTGCACTAAGTGTAGTTGGTTTAAATTCATTTCTGGCTACAGAATCACACAGAATCACAGAATGCTTGAGGTTGGAAGGGACCTCTGCAGATAATCTAGTTTATCCCCTCTGCCAAGTAGGGTCACCTAGTGCATGCATCCAGGTGGGTTTTGAATATCTCCAGAGAAGGAGACTCCACAGCCTCTGTGGACAACCTGTCCCAATGTTCTGTCATCCTAGCAGTAAAGAAGTATTTTCTCAGAGAATCATTAAGGTTGGAAAAGACCTCCAAGATCATCTGGTCCAACCATCCCCCTACTACCAACATCACCCACTAAACCATGTCCCTAAGTACCAGGTCCAGTCTTTCCTTAAACATCCTCGGGGACAGTCACTCCACCACTTCACTGGGCAACCCATTCCAATGCCTGACTACTCTTTCTGAGAAGAAATGTCTCCTAATTTCCAACCTAAACCTCCACTGGCACAACTTGAGGCTATTTCCTCTTGTCCTAATGCTACTTTTCTGTGAGAAGAAGCTGACCCCAGCTCACCACTACTTCCTCTCAGGTAGTTGTAGAGATCAGTAAGATCTCCTCTGAGCCTTCTCTTCTCCAGACTAAACAACCTCAGTTCCCTCAGCCACTCCTCACAGGACTTGTGTTCCAGGCCCTTCACCAGCTTCATAGCCCTGCTCTGGACATGCCGCAGGGCCTCAATGTCTTTCTTGTAGTAAGGGGCCCAAAACTGAACACAGTGCTCGAGGTGCAGCGTCACCAGAGCAGAGTACTTGGGGGTGATCACCTCCCTGCTCTTGCTGGCTACTCTATTCCTGATAGAGGCCAGGATGCCATTGGCCTTCCTGGCCTCCTGGGCACAGTTCTGGCTCATGTTCAGGCAGGCGTCAACCCAGGTCCTTTTCCTCTGCACAGCTTTCCAGCCACTCTGCCCCAAGCCTGTAGTGTTGCATAGGGTTGCTGTGACCAAAGTGTGGGACCTGACACTTAGCCATGTTGAACCTCATCCCACTGGCCTCTGCCCATTGATCCAATCTGTCCAGGTACCTCCTGGGGAGGCTTTCTATCCTCTGGTAGATCTACACTTCTCCCAGCTTGGTGTCATCTGCAAACTTACTGAGGGTGCACTCAATTTCCTCAACCAAATCACCGATAAAGATATTAAAGATGGGCCCCAACACAGAGCCCTGGGGAACACCACTGGTGACCCGTCACCAGCTGGATTTCACTCTGTTCACCACCACTCTCTGGGTCCAGCCATCCAGCCAGTTTTTAACCCAGCAAAGGGTGTACCTGTCCAAGCCATGGGCTGCCAGCTTCCCCAGGAGAGTAGTGTGGGAGACCACATCAATGGCCTTGCTGAAGTCTAGATAGACTACATCAACAGCTTTTCCACAACCACCAGGCAGGTCACCTGGTCACAGGAGGAGATGGATGGTCAGGCAGGACTTGTATTTCATGAACCCATGCTGACTGGGCCTGATCCCACGGTTGTCCAGAATATGCTGTCTGATTACATTCAAGATGACCTGTTCTATCACCTTTCCTGGCACCAAGGTCAGGCTGACAGGCCTGTAGTTCCCTGGGTCCTTCTTATGATCCTTGTAATAGATGGGTGTCATATTAGCAAGTCTCCAGTCATCCGGGACCTCTCTGGATGACCATGACCTCTGACAGATGATGGAAAGCAACCCAGCAATCACATCCACCAATTCCCTCAGTACCCTCGGGTGAATCCTATATGGCCCCATGGACTTGTGACAGTGCAGGTGGAGCTGTGGGTCTCTATTTCCATCTGAACTCTGGGGGGTTTCTTCTGCTCCCCATCCCAGACTTCCAGTTTGGAAGGCTGAGTACCCCAAGGATAATTGGTCTGACTAGTAAAGACATTAAGAAAGACAAAAGAAGACATTAAGAACCTCAGCCTTTTCCTTATCCTCAGTAGTCATATTCAGATGTATCTTCCTGTGTTTTAGTTTATGCCTGTTGCCTCTCGTCCCGTTGGTGGACATCACTGAAGAGAGTCTGGCCTCACAGTCTTGACACTCTCCCTTCAGATATTTGTACACATTGATAAGATCCCCTCAGTCTTCTTTTCTGCAAACTAAACAGACCCAGCTCACTCAGCCTCTCCTCATGTGACAGATGCTTCTGTCCCCTAATCATAGCCCTCCTCTGGACTCACTCAGGAGCTCTATGTCTCTTGTACTAGGGAACCCAGAACTGGACACAGTACTTCAGGATTGGCCTTGCAAGGGCTGAGGAGAGGGGCAGGATCACCTAATTCAACCTGCTGGCGACACTCTTCCTAATGCACCCCAGGTTACCACTGGCCTTCTTGGCCACAAAGGCACAGTACTGACTTATGGACCCTGCATTTGCCTTAGCTGAAATTCAGGAGCTTCCTCACCGCTCAGTGCTCCAGCCTGTCCAGGTCCCTCTGAATGGCAGCATAGATGTCTAGGTTTTCAGTTTTGTGTCATCAGCAAACTTGCTGAGGGTACACCCTGTTCCATCATACAGGTCGTTGATGAATAAGTTGAACAGCACTAGACCCAGTACCGACCTCTGGGGGACACCACTAACTACAGGCCTCCAGCTAGACTCTGCACCACTGATCACAACCTCTGAGCTTTGCCATCCAGCCAGTTCTCAATTCACCTCACTGTCCACTCATCCATCCCACACTTCCTGAGCTGGCCTATGAGGATGTTATGGGAGAGAGTGTCAAAAGCCTTGCTGAAATCAAGGTAGACAACATCCACAGCTGTCCTCTCATCTACTTGAAAAGTAGAAATGAAAGCATTGGGTTGCTTTGGACTTTACCCACATTTATCTAGAAAAGGGCTTGCTTTATTTTTTATTTTTATTTTTTGTTTTTTTCTCCCCTCAGAACAGGAGAATGTGTCTAGTTCTCTAGGGATGAATTACAGAGCACAATGCTACCAAAAAAATACTGAAAATTGTGACAAATTTGGATAGAATTTTCAGAATCTGTATGTATAAATATCATATCATACGCATTCTCAATACCGAAGAGTTATGTATCAACATAACAGGAAATGCATGCAGGAATTTATTCTACAGTCTTTATTTCTTTTACTTTATCACTTTTATGTCACTGCTTTCTTCTGAGAATATATCTCACTTGTGAAAGACTAGACTTTGGCTAAGCTGAAGATTCATTAGATTCTAGAAGAAGAGATGTTTGGAAAGTTTATGAAATTAGAAGCTTATATATATTTGCAAAAGGTTTTTGGGTTTGAGTAAAAGTGAAGTAGTACTTAGAACTTATAGCTTAGCCCAAAAACTCATTCTGTTCTACTTTTTATTTATTCTTTTATCTATTGTTTAATAATGGTGAAGGAGTTGTTTACTTGAATGACTTCCTCTGAAATGCTGTATTAAAAAATCACCTTTTGATGTATTAAAACAGCTCCTATAGTTTGTGTGCTTGTTTTTTTCTTTATTTGTGGAGTTTAGGGGATAGTGAGAAATAGTTGCCACAGCAACAGCTTTGTTTTTTTACAGATGTGTGTTTACTTTTACTGAAACTTCAATTTAAAAGGTCTGTTTTTTTTCTTTTGATTGTGTGATTTAAAAAAAAAAAATTAATTTAGTAAATTATAACCCCCCTTTTTATGATGTCCTGAAGGTTAATACAAAGTTTGGACAGCTGTGGAAATTAAATATTTCTTCAATAGAATTGTCCTTTCAGAGCACTGGAAAAACAACCCCTGAATATATTTTCACATAAAAATATTAAATTTTAAAATTGTGTGTAGCTATCAAATTTATAAAATACCTCTGAGAACTAAAGAATTTTTTTTTTATTCTTTCTCCCTTCAACTCACTGTCCAGAGAATACCAAACAGCCAAAACGTTTTTTAGTGTTCAATTTTTACTTTTCATCCCAAAACATGCAAGTTCCTACTTCAGAAGGGCATTTAAATTGCATTAAGTATGCTGAGCTAACTACAGATTTTTATTTTGTGTTTACAGTCAAGGATTTGCACCAAGCACCAAGCCTGTCTGAATTTAAGAAGCGATTGAACTGTGCACTTAGTCACATGGTCTAAACTTTTGGGTAGACCTGTGCAGTGCCAGGAGTTGGACTTGATGATCCTTATTGGACTCCTCCAGCTCGGGATATTCTATGATTCTATGATTCTATGATTTTCTGTAATATTGGAGGACACCTTTAAAAGATGATAATAGGCAAAACCCCATCAGGGGAACCAGCTTAACTAGCACAGCTTAATTTTAGCTATCTAATGACTAACTGAAAATCTGTAGAGAAGAAATACAGATGAGATGTCATTTTCAGAATAGCATATTGCTACCATGATGTACAACTTAAAAAGTGAGTTCATGTTCTTCACAGACGAAATAGAAAGACTAGACTAGAAAACAGAATGTATATAAAAGAAACAAGAAATAAGAAAGCCTAATTGCCATCTTTATAATGTACCACAGGAAAATTTTAAGTATTTTTAACTTACTACTACTATCAGGCTTTTGGCTGAAAGTTTCTCTGAAGACAGATCCTTTCCATTTTCATTGAAATATTTCTTGGTATGGAAAAAAAAATTGTTTTGGTAGTCTCTGGCTTTATTACTGTTGCTTTAAGCTTTTACCAATGTGGTGGAGTAGCTCTTTCCCCATTTCAACTATAGTTCAATATTAACTTATGTTACATCTTCCCTCTGTTGTCAGTGGACAACAGGAATAACAGGTGAGTACAAACAGGCACTCCCTGATTGTGCCTTGGCCCCTGTGGCCTAGATCATAGCCCAGCCTGGGAAGTAACAGAACTGGACATTCAGAAAGGAACCAGAATGGCACAGCTGGTGGAAAATTGCTCTATTTGAACCATAGCCAGGATGGAAAAATACTGACTAACAGTCAGTCATCTCATGGTCTTACAGTGGTCCTAAGTGAAAAGCCCCTTGAGCTCTCCAGGGGTTGGAATGGGCTGTGACCCTTGAGCTCCCCCTGAGCTTGGATGCCTCTCAGGGCAGAATCCTTGGGGTTCACAGTGGTTCCACTCTGTTAACGTGCTGACAAAGGAGAGGAGTGAATAATTCACCAAAAGGGGGGGAAATTTTTAAGCACACAACTGAATTTAGCAACACTCCAGTATCCCAATACCCACAAGTCTCTTGTGAACCTTGCAATTCTTGAATCTTTAACAAAGTTACTGTCTCAATTGTAGTAAATCCTGTTGAACAATTCTTGAACAATTCCAGGGATGGGGCATCCACAACTTCTCTGGGCAACCCGGTCCATTGCCTCAAGACCCACAGTGTAAAGAATTTCTTCCTTATATCTAATCTAAACCTACCTTCTTTTAGTTTAAAGACATTAACTCTTGTCCTGTCACTAAACTCCTTGGAAAGAGTCCCTCCCCAGCTTTCCTGTAGGCCCACTTTAGTTACTGGAAGGCCTCTATAAGGTCTCCATTCAGCCAGCCTTCTCTTCTTCACTCTGAACAATCTTAGACCTCTCAGCCTGTTTTCATAGGAGAGGTGCTCCAGCCCTTTGATCATCTTTGTGGCCCTCTTCTGGACTCGTTCTAACAGGTTCAAGTCCTTCTCATGCTGGGGGCCCCAGAGCTGAACACAGGGCTCCAGGTAGGGTCTCACAAGAACAGAGTAGAGGGGGAGAATCACACCCTTCAACCTGCTGGCCGCGCTGCTTTTGATGCAGCTCAGGATACAGTTGGCATTTTGGGCTGCAAGTGCATATTGCCAGCTAATGCTGAGCTTCTCATCAACCAGCACCCTCAGATCCTTCTGCTCAATCCATTCTCCACCCAGCCTCTGTTTGTGCTTGGGATTGCCTCAGTCCCTGTTGAACATCACGAGGTTTGCACAGACCCACCTCCCAAACCAGTCCAGCTCCCTCTGGATGACATTCCTTCCCTCCAGCATGTCAGCCACACCCCACAGCTTGGTGTCATCAGCATTCTTGCTGAGGGTGCACTCAGTTTCACTCTCCATGTCACCAACAAAGATGTTAAACACTGCCAGTTCCAATACTGACCCTTAAGGAAGACATCTCATTACTGAACTCCACTTGGACATTGAGCTGTTGACCACAATTCTTTGAGTGTGACCATCCAGACAATGCCTTACCCACCAAGTGATGCATCCATCTAATCCATGTCTCTCCAGTTTAGAGACAAGGATGTCACGGGGGACAAAACTTCACACAGTACTTGAGGTGAGGCCACAAAAGCACAGAGTAAAGCTGGACAATCCCTTCCATTGACCAGCCAGCAATGCCATGCTCGATGCACCTCAGGATATGGTTGGCCCTTCTGGCTGCCAAGTCACACTGCTTATTCACGTTCAGCTTGATGTTTACCAAAACTCTCAAATCCTTTTTTGTGGGGCTGATCTACAAACATCTTGTCCCCCAGTCTGTACATATAGCCAGGTTTGCTCCATCCCAGGTGCAGAATCTGGCACTTGCTTTTGTTAAACTTCATATTGTTGGTGATTGCCCAGCCCTCTAATTTGTCTAGATCTCTCTGCAAAGCCTCACCACCTTCAACAGCTCTACCAAATTTGGTATAATCTGTGAACTTGCTCAAAAAACCTTCAAGTCCTACATCCAAATCATTTATGAAAACATTGAAGAGGACTGGTCCTAAAATGGAACCCTGGGGAACCCCACTAATGACAGGTCACCAGCTTAATATAACCCCATTTACAAGAAAACTTTGGGCCCGACCTGTCAACCAATTTTTCACACATCTTATTATATTTTTATCTAACTGTATTCTGGTCATTTTGTCCAGAAGTCAACCATTAGAGACAGTATTGAAAGCTTTACTGAAATCCAGAAAGATTACATCAACAGCTTCCTTTGGTCAACTAAATGGGTGATCTTATCGTAATTTCCTGCATTTCTAACAAATTTTTCAATACATTACTACTGGAATTTTAAATAATGAAAATGAATTATTGTTGCAAATATTTATTAATTTTTTACTAATTTTCTTATAACAGAGAATAATATGTTTTGAAGGTTTTGATAAATACCATCACAATCTATATCATATTACTTTCTGCCAGCAGAAGAGCAAATAAGGAATAAAATAATCATGTCAATTTGATCAATACATCACAGGGAACCAATTGAACTTTATAGGAACCTCAATGTAGCTTGTATATCATAAAGAGATAGCTTATAACTCAATTTATTGTTGGTTTGGTGTAATTCAATGAAATGGAATTCTTGCCTGTTCTTGGCAACACAAAGATGATCTTTTAAATTATACCATGGTAAGATAATCTGTTTGAAGGCTACTTCACAGTCTGGATACTCTTCACTTTTCTGGAGAAGAGACTCCTGGTCAGTGGATTAAATGAAAATAATTATTACTCTCTGGTTGCTCTTATTCAAGTGTCTGCATTTCAGAATAATTATAAGCATCAACTTGACTGTTGCTTACTAATGTTTTTGAAGATTGTGAAAGGCTAGATAGTTATCTCGTGCCCAGGATAAAATACAGTGGCAAGATCTACAGTTATAATAATAGCCACTGTGCAAAACACTATAAATGATGGCATTAGGTGTTTTCAAATTAAACCAAAATTTTAATATTAACTGAATAGTAGCTTGACTGCATATCATTCATTATTTAATCAACTTTAATATGTTAAGAGAGTAGAAGGCAAACGTTAGATTTGGGGGTTACAAAATTATTAGTGAATTCAAAAAGGCAAATTTTAAAAAGAGTAGGTCCTTTTAATGGCTGTTAAAGGTCATTGTTTGGACACAGTCTTCCAGTTATATTGTCTCAAAACTGGTGGGTTTAGCTGATGATGTGACTGTCTTGGAAATTATACATCAAGAGATTACAATACATTTCCTGGTTCTCGCTGTCTCCCCACGCATCCATTACTGGGCAGAGACACGATACAGATTTACATGGACCTATTTTATGGTTCATGTGGCAACCTTTATGTTGTGATGCCTTTCTCTGCCTTATGAGACATAATGTAAAGATCTTGTTTCTTCCTTTTCTGGACAAACACTTAGCACATGAAGCATGCCATTAAATCATCCTATTTTAAAGGAAGAATGGCTTTGAAAGTCTGGATTTTCTTCCTTGTCTTAACTTCAGAAAGATGCAAAACTTGGTACAAGCTGAAACATATGGAAATAGAGAAATGAGCATGCAGATACTTTCTAGTGATTTCTCTGAGAAACACAAAGAGCTGATTGTGTACCTTTCAAAATTTCACTTGTAGATTTCCTTTCATGGGAAAGTGAGCTTGGCTATGGGAAACAGGACAGACAGAATCTTCCAGTGCTGCTAGATTTATTTCAAGTTCCTCATCTCATACTTTGTTGTAAAAATAATAATAATAATAATAATAATAATAATAATAATAATAATAATAATAATAATAATAAAAAGCCACTTAGGTGGTCTCGAGATCTTATAGTGTTTCGAAAGCAATTTAAGAAATACGCATAACTTTTGTGGGAAGCAGTTAGCTTGTGGAGTTTGAGTCTTTTATAAGCTACATAGACAGTCTTCTGTAAACCTAAAGCACATTGGTATGAACTCAGAGAAAATCTTCTGGCAGTTGACCAGACACATAATAGTAGCAGAATAATAAACACTCTGTGGTGGTGCTGTATTTCACTAGATTCAAAGTGATGGAGTACTCATTTTCCAATTTAGCAGGTGATGCCTTGCAAAAACTATGTGCAAGCAGACTTGTTCTTTATCTGAAAGTCCTGGACTTTAGGAAGCATTCTGGACTTCTCAGAGCTTTCCTATTTCAAAGATTTCCTATCTGCAGAGATTCCCCATTTGGGGCTTTAAAAATACAAAAATAGATTATGACTTTATTTTACTGGTAAGTCTATCATAATTTATTTCTACTGAACTGCAACTGTGACTTCTGTACTGACACTCACCTGGAATATAATCACCTGAATTTGAAAGAGTCATTACTTTTCCTGGAAAACTGATTTTTCTATCTTTTTATGTAGCAGCCTCTTTTATGAAGCAAATGTTTAATTCCAATATGAAATATTTCCTATATGAGAATGAATGCAGTCAAAAACATGTCTATTTACAGCACATTAAAACCTTTATTTTTCCTATAAGACCACTTTAAAATTTATTTCACACTCAAATTAACAGTTGAGCAATTTCCTTTGCTAATAAGCTTAATTAATCAGAGCACGTATGTCTGCCAGTATGTCAGCTTGAACAGGTTTTGGAGAGGTTAGACTATTTTGCAGAGACTGTTCAAAACTGATAGAATTTTCCTTGGTTTTCATCATCGCTGAGTGTATACATAAAAGAAGTTCTTTTAAAAAATAGAACATGGAAATTTTTCTTTTCCTGAAAACACTGTTTGTTTGTTTGTTTGTTTTCAAGCATGAACAGAAGTAACATTTCATTCCTCATTTTAAGTTAAGGTTTTATCATGTGTAACTTGACGAGTTTAACACTGAAAAGAGTGAAGTTTAAATACCCCCTAATGAACAAACTCTATCACCACACAAGTGATAAGTCTAAGGACAATTCATTGTATTCAACATATTCAAAAATTTTCTGGAGCAGTAGATGAAAGATAAAATAAAGTTTGAAAATGATAACAAATTAATCAGAACAGGGAAATGTAAAAGTGACTAGAAAATTTGCAAAAGGCCTTTTTGTACTTATTGACTAGGTAAAAAATACCAAATGTAAGTCAATGTTAGAGAACTCAAAGTAAGAAAACCGATGAGAGGAAAAAATCCTAACTAATGTAAACAGCAATTTGCTGTAAAATGGAGTATTGCCACCTAGGAATGAAAGCTCCAATAGCCACTGTGTATAGCTACTTGAGAACACTAGCTTAAGCACTTGAAAAATTAATAGACCATTACAATTTATTAGGATAAAAATAGCAACAAAACAGGAAACATTATAAAGCTACTGTATAAATTGCCTCATATAAGGTATTTTTAAATCCACCATCTTAAAAAGGCAAGACAGAACTGGGAAAACATGGATATGAGCAGAGGGATGATCAGAGCTGTTGAACTGCTTCCCAGTAAATAAATAAAAAAATAAATAAAAACTAAGCAGATTAGAACTTGGGAATGGGTATGGTAAAGATGGCTTTGTAGATCCATGAATACAAGTAAATTCATATAATCTCAAAAATTAGATTACATAATGAATACATCAGGCAGATGCTTAAAAACAAACAAAACCAACTATTTCTCACAAAGTACACAAGTAAAAAGTGAAACAATGCTTTATTCTTTTGCTAAGCCAGAAGTGTTTGTAAAGTTGTTTCCAATTATGATGGCATAAGCAAAGTAAAATATGTTTACATGTGTATTTCTAATGCTTTTTATCAAATCAGTTTATAAAATGGGTGAAACCAGATAGGCTTTTTTCTGCCTTACTTCTCTGGGTCCAGATACAGAAGAGGCAAGCCTCAAAGCTATGTAACTTTGAAGGAAACCAGGGAAAACTGCAGGACAATTGTCACTGGAAATAATGGATGGTGCTTCAGACAGAGTTCAGGAAGTTCCTACATCACCAGATATCTGGAGCCAGAAGGTTTACCTTATGTGTTGTCAGTTCTGTTTTCTTCACTTCTGTTATTGGCCATAGATGTGTACAGGAATAATCAACCTGAGGTTTAACTGCTGGTAGAAGAACAGCTGGTGTCCATCACCCATGCCTTTGAGGCTTGCCTCTTCTGCATTTGGACTCAGTTATGTGGACAAAAACTTATCTGGTTTCACCCATTGTATAAGTCGATCCGGTAAAATACATTAGATACACAAATGTAAACATATTTTATACAATTTAGGCCATGATAGTTACAAAAAACTTTGATATGTTGTTTAAAAATATAGTAATTTCTTCTACATATTTATTAATAATTTAGAGATATTTAATGTGTTTAGTAGGACCACGTGTGCACTCCTCACAAACAATATACTAAAACTTACCTAACCAAGCAAGCATAACTATTAAAGGTGTGCTATTAGATATTTTTTTCTTATGTAAACGACTTAGACGTGATGCTTTACCTTCGAGGTTAGGGAAGAAAATCTTAGTTGTACAATGAGCTACTGGGGAAAGAGCTTTGACATCATGAGAATCCAGGGACTACTGGATTTATTTACTTTATTTACTTCCATGGTGAATGAAGGATATTCAGTTTCATGTAGTTTCTTTCCAACAACTGATTTCTTTCTACTTGTAATAATATTGCTGCTTTTGCACCAAAATCTTATACAAGAAATTGCACACTTTGATTTTCATCCATTTATTGATTCGTTCCTGGTAATTATCTTCTTTATTTTAACATGAACTCTTTGTTTCTTTCTTTCTTTGGAAACTGGACCTCATTTTTGAGAAAACACGGGAAAACACTGTGTTTAAGGAAAGTTCATGTTTCAGAATGTTGTGTTAGAATTTTGACAGCACTTTAGATCTGCATTTAATTAGAAATATTAATACATATCTTGTATCTGGGCTACTTTAATACTTATTACTATTTTCCTACTCATAAAACATTTTAATGATTTAACCTATTCTTTCAGCTACAATGACACTTTTATTAAATCTTTTTTCTATATTTTAACATTGTTTTTCTGCAGAAGTTAGAAGCTGTAATATTCATGCAGAATGAAAACATGATTTGAATCATAAATTGTGCATAGTTATATCAATTATACCTATCAATCAGCTATTTACACCCACATTGACAAGTATATGCAAGTTATTTATGAACACATTTAATAATATGTTGGTTTCTAAGCATGCAGGATAGTGGCATGCAATTTTGTGCATAGTTATACGTATGAACAACTGTGTACTGAATCTCTGTGAAGCTAGACTTAGCAAGACTACTTAGCCATTTGTTTCCTTCAGTATGCTGCCAAAATTTCAAATTGTGTTTATTATCAATAACCTAGGTAATTGGATATGCTAATAAAAAGGGCTGGTCATTCCACTAGAAATAGAATCTGATAAAAATGTATAGCTAGATTATTTCTCAAATAGTAATAAAAGACAATAAAAATCAATAAATCAAAAAAAAAAAAGCACTTTCTCCTTGAGGTTCAAAAGAAATATTCTCAGCATCTTCTAACTATGTCTCTTTAGAATTCAAAGGTTTGCTGTTTTGTGGAATAAGCACACAGTTAATTTTGCAGATTTGGGTCAGACAGAAGTGCATTATTTCTATAGCTACAGAAGAGAATGTTCAACCCTGTCCTGGTATGAACAATGACTTAATACAAAGGTACTAGAGATAGATACATCTAGAGCAGTTACAAACTGGTCTGTGAAGGGGCCAGCTATGACACAGCAGCATCTGCATAGAATTTGTTCGAGCAAATATGCCTCTTTGTTCCTGATAACTCAGGATCTGCAGCCCTCTCTGCTCAGCTCTTCTGCCTTTTGACTGTGATGTTGCTGTGTCCCTGGTCAGCTTATAGGCTTGCTTCTACAGCTGTCTTGCTGTAATATTCCTTCTCAATTATCAACCTATTGAAAGATTTTTTTTCATACTTCTAGTGATCCTCTCCAAACAAATATTAAAAATAATAATAATAATAAAATAATTGCAAATCTTCCCAAAAACTAATGGATAAGAGGAGATACTCTGATATTTTATTAAAATATATCATAATTGGAATGCAGTCTGCTGAAGTTATCTGATAGGCTTGGGTGGTTTCATCCTAGATAAAAAATAGCTTATCTGTTGCACGAAGTCTACTTGGAGGCCATTTACTAGCTGAATACCACAGGAGTCAGTAATGGATCCAGTCCAGTTTAACCATCTTCATTAATGATCTGGATTATGGAGTAGATTGTACCCTCAGTAAATTTGCAGATGAGACAAAATTGGGAGGAGTGGCAGATATACCAGAAAGTCATGCTGCCATACAAAGAGACCTCACCAGGCTAAAGATATTGGCTGAGAGGTGTTTTGGAGAAATACTTCAGTCAAAAATGAATGGTAATAGACAAGCTAAATGTACCTGTTCTATTTCATTTCCCTTGTTTTTTTCCTGTTTTGATTCTAATATTTCTAAACCAAACACCATTTTTTTAAGTTAGAGAAGTACTACCTTGTGAACTAAAACAGAGCTTTACCTGATGTTTTACCAGTCAACAGTTTATTTACTTTTTGTAGACTAATACCTCATCTAGCATGGAAACACATTGTTAGTTAATGTGGTTGAGGACCACATTTCAGATGGGAATACCAGGAACAGTACTAGGGAAGTTGGAATCATGATGCCATTCTGTACACTATAATCCGTGACAGATCACCACACTTCTTACCCAGATCTTGGTTTTCTTAGTAGCAGCTAAATGCACAAGCAGAGCTCTGCTTCATTGTAGTAATGTAATTACAAGAGTCTGCATTTCTGGAATAATAATAACCTGAAAAGGGTCAAAGTTTCATCTTCATTGCTGAGAACAGGTCTACAGCCAATTCATTGAAATCACATATCTGCATACAAAAAGAACCTTTCCCGATCTAAAGGGGATTTAACCACATTTTTATAGAATATGATTTTTCTCATTGTTGGCTCCTTTATGGGCATCAATATCTTATTTGAATAAAAAAATTAATCAGAAGAAAATTGGCCTCAGCAGCAATCAATGTTAAAGCAAAAAGTTTTAATTAACTACTGTATATAACATCTAATACATTCAGAAGTGATTAAGTCCCTGGACTTTCTACAATGATGTAGACTGTCATATCACATGTAAGGAGAAAATGTTACATCACCTAACATGTCGTCTTATATTGTCAACTCTATATGCTGGCCAGTTGGATTATGCAATTCGCTTATTCCTGGAATATGAACATTACTTAGGTTATCTTGTTACCTTAGTCAGATTGTACAAGAACCTGTTTGATTTTAACCACACCTTACATGCCACAGAATTAAAGAAGGCAGCTCAGGTGACTACAGCTGAAGTGAAGTACATTTCGCTCTGTGGACTATGATTTTAGTGTTTGAAGAATAAACCCATTGAAGATGCTTTTTGCAGAGTCATAGGTGTCTGACTCATGTCAAAATTGACACGTGGGTACCATTGAGGGTACCCAGTGTTATTACATAACACTTATTGCAAAACTCTGTTATTTGTATAACAGAGTTTTGTTTTCATGATGTTTGTCTGCAGTAAATTTGTTTTGTTTAGGACATGAAACACACAGCTTGGGTTCACTCTTTCTGTCTCATTGTATCACTTGCACATATGCTAGAAGCAGAATTTATTCTGAAGTAGTGACGGTATCAGCCTGGGGGTAGTTTAGGTGAAATCTTTTTTGGATAGTACCTGGATAGCATATTTTAGAGTTCACTTTAAATATTTTGTGACACACCTTCCCATCCCCACAAACTGATTATTCTTCAAAGCATTTCACAACTTTTCTGAAGTTTTTCATTAAAACCAAACCAAACCAAACCAAACAAAACAAAAACACAACAACAAACAGAACTACGGTGCAAAACATTTTGGAAATCATTACCTAATTTTCATGGAAAAGCTGCTAGCTGTTCTGTGAAACCCACACCAGATGGTTAAAAGTACCAAGCCACAGATCCATAAGGTACCTGCTCTTGACCGTTTTTATCATATCATTGGGAGATTTTGAGAAGCAGTTTGTAGTTCAAGACACATACTCTAAAAATTGAAAATATATGCTTGTATTTCAAATCTCAGCTTCATGTAAACTTCCTACTTGATACTAGACAAGAATATATAAAATAGTATTTGTCCCCAGCCTCCTCTATTACAGTGCTAGAACTGACCCTAAAATAGCCACCCAGGCTCAGTCACTGGAACCGTCCCATCCTCAAGTAGGATGGATTTCCCTGCCACCAGGAGAGTGATTGCTATATCACTGTATGTTACACAGCAGCATAAACTGTCAGGAGGCATTGAACAATTAACTTAAAATATCTGTAGTTAGAGGGATTAAGCCACAGCCGTGGTGATGTTCCTCAATCTTCCTTTCGTAAAATTAGAATAATAGTGATTTGTTATGTTAGATATGTTGCATAAATACCTTAATAACAGTAACTTTCTCAGGTACTAAAGAAATGCATTATTTTTTTTTCTAACTGTATTGGGATAAATAAATGATATGTTGTCCTGGTTTCAGTTAGGACAGAGTTAATTTTCCTCCTAGTAGCTGGTAGGGTGCTATGTTTTGGATTAGGATGAGAAGAGCGCTGATAACATGCTGATGTTTTAATTGTTGCAGAGCAGTGTTTACACCAAGCCAAGGACTTTTCAGCTTCTCGCTCTGTCCTGCCAGCGGGAAGGCTAGGGGTGCAGCAGGAGCTGGGAGGGGACAGACCCAGGACAGCTGACCCAAACTGGCCAAAGGGGTATTCCATACCATCTGACGTCATGCTAAACAATGTATATAGGGGTGGCTAACCAGGGTCGGGGGGCCAGCTGCTCAGGGATAGACTGGGCATCAGTCAGTGGGTGGTGAGCAATTGCATTGTGCATCACTTGTTTCGTACACATTATTAGTAGTAGTATTATTATCATTATTATTTTTATTATTATTACTGTTATTATTTCTTCCTGTCTTAATAAACTGTCTTTATCTCAACTTACAGGCTTCACTTCCCCGTTTCCGGGAAAGTTTCACCCTCCCAGAGGGTGAGCAAATGGCTGTGTGGTGTTTAGCTGCCGGCCAGGTTAAACCACAACAGTCCTTTTTGGCACCCAATGTGAGGCCCGAAGGGTTGAGATAATGACAGATCTGAACAGAGTGTGTTAAACTAAAATTGGTATAAGTATTAGACCTGCTTAGTAGTTACTAGTCACAATGTTGATTGCTTTAATCTCAAGTCTGCTGTGCCTGTTTTCCAAATTAGCACGTTACTTACTCTATGTGCTCCCTGTCGTGCTGTTTATCCTTTCTGGGCCCTGGTTTAAGATAGTTATGGTACTGTGCGGTGTAACAATGGCTTATGAAATGATGAGATTTCTGGTCATGACTCTAACCTGGTATTTGTACTCAGCACTGTCGTCGACTCTATACTTTGGAAACCATATCTCAGAAACTATTAACAATTACACCTATTGCTTTTTTTCGTCAGGGAGCCAATCTGTGGAGGGGACAGGGGAAGATATTTTTTCCTACCTGTTCACTCTCCCTTTCTCCTTCACCACCCTTGTTATCCTCTGAGCTAGTTACAATAATTCTCCAAGATGTTGAATATCCTTGGGATACTCAGACCAGCATGTTCTTGTTGTTATGTCTCCTGAATGCGCTTCAGGTTTTGTTTAAGGTTAAACAACTACTTAGGAATCTCATCCAGAGATCTGTCCTGAGGCGAGATAGTTGTGAATGGCAGGGAGTGTGGAGGATATCGGCAGGTTTCTAGAGCAGTGGGCACCTCCAGTGTTTCGGACATTCACCCCTGAACAATTGCAAAATCCTAAAAAACTGGTAGAATGTTTGAAAAAAGGGTGTCATGACTCTGGCAGTTCCAAAGTGACACAAATCACTGTAGCGTGCTGGGGTCTGGCTTATGCCTATAGAGCTGCAACTGATGCTACTATCAACGTAGTGACAGACCCTGCAGACATTCCAGCTCCTGCAGCCGTTCCAGCTCCTGCAGCCACTCCAGTTCCAGCTCCTGCAGCCATTCCAGCTGCTGCAGCCATTCCAGCACCTGCAGCCGCTCCAGCTCCTGCAGCTGCTCCAGTTCCAGCTCCTGCAGCTGCTCCAGCTCCTGCAGCCATTCCAGTCCCAGCTCCAGCAGCTGCTCCAGCTGCTGCAGCCACTCCAGCTCCTGTGGCTGGGTCAGAGAAACAAGCTGTAGCAGTGCAAGTGCCAATCGCTACCACAACTGTGCACCGGAGACAATATCGCACCAAGACTCCCTGATTCCCATCCATAAGCTAATTCGCCAACTGGAGAGCCAAGGAGTGATCAGCAAGACTCATTCACCTTTTAATAGTCCCATATGGTCAGTGCGAAAATCTAGTGGTGAGTGGAGACTAACTGTGGACTATTGTGGCCTGAATGAAATCACGCCACCACTGAGTGCTGCACTGCCGGACATGCTAAAACTCCAGTACGAACTGGAATCAAAGGCAGCCAAGTGGTACGCCACTATTGATATCGCTAATGCATTTTTCTCCATCCCTCTAGCAGCAGAGTGCAGGCCACAGTTTGCTTTCACTTGGAGGGGAGTCCAATATACTTGGAATCGGCTGCCCCAGGGGTGGAAACACAGCCCTAGCATTTGCCATGGACTGATCCAGTCTGTGCTGGAGCAGGGGGAAGCTCCTGAACACCTGCAGTACATCGATGACATCATTGTGTGGGGTGACACTGCAGAAGAAGTTTTCAAGAAAGGGAAGAAAATAGTCCAAATCCTTCTGAAGGCCGGTTTTGCCATAAAACAAAATAAAGTTAAAGGACCTGCATGAGAGATCCAGTTTTTAGGAATAAAATGGCAAGATGGACGTCGTCAAATCCCAATGGATGTGATCAACAAAATAACAGCTATGTCTCCACCAACTAGCAAAAAAGAAACACAAACTTTCCTAAGTGTCGTGGGGTTTTGGAGAATGCATATTCCAAATTACAGTCTGATTGTAAACCTGCTCTACCAAGTAACACGTAAGAAGAATGCTTTTGAATGGGGCCCTGAGCAACGACAAGCCTTTGAACAAATTAAGCAGGAAATAGTTCATGCAGTAGCCCTTAGGCCAGTCCGAACAGGACCAGGTGTGAAGAACGTGCTCTACACCACAGCCGGGGAGAATGGTCCCACCTGGAGCCTTTGGCAGAAAGAACCTGGGGAAACTCGAGGTCGACCCCTGGGGTTTTGGAGTCGGGGATACAGAGGATCTAAGGCCCGCTACACTCCAACCGAAAAGGAGATATTGGCAGCATATGAAGGAGTTCGATCTGCTTCGGAAGCAGTCAGTACTGAAGCGCAGCTCCTCCTGGCACCCTGACTGCCGGTACTAGGCTGGATGTTCAAAGAAAGGGTCCCCTCTACACATCATGCAACTGATGCTACATGGAGCAAGTGGGTTGCACTGATTGCTCAGCAGGCTCGAATAGGAAACCCCAGTCACCCAGGAATCTTGGAAGTGATTATGGACTGGCCAGAAGGCAAATACTTTGGGATATTATCAGAGGAGGAGGTGGCCCGTGCTGAAGAAGCCCCACTGTACAACAAGCTACCAGAAAATGAGAAGAATATGCCCTGTTCACTGATGGGTCCTGTCGTATTGTGGGAAAGCATCGGAGATGGAGAGTTGCTGTATGGAGTCCTACACGACGAGTTGCAGAAGCTGCTGAGGGAGAAGGTGAATCGAGTCAGTTTGCAGAAATGAAAGCCATTCAGCTGGCTTTAGATATTGCTGAATGAGAAAAGTGGCCAGTTCTCTATCTCTATACTGATTCACGGATGGTAGCAAATGCCGTGTGGGGGTGGTTACAGCAATGGAAGCAGAACAACTGGGAGCGCAGGGGCAAACCCATCTGGGCTGCTGCATTGTGGCAAGATATTGCTGCCCGGGTAGAGAACCTGGTTGTAAAGGTACGACACGTAGATGCTCATGTGCCCAAGAATCGGGCTACTGAAGAACATTAAAACAACCAGCAGGTGGATCAGGCTGCTAAGATTGAAGTGGCTCAGGTGGACCTGGACTGGCAACATAAAGGTGAATTATTCATAGCCCGATGGGCCCATGACACCTCAGGCCATCAAGGTAGAGATGCAACATACAGATGGGCTTGTGGTCGAGGGGTGGACCTGACCATGGACACTATAGCACGGGTTATTCATGATTGTGAAACGTGCTGCAATCAAGCAAGCCAAACGGTCAAAGCCTCTTTGGTATGGAGGACGATGGCTGAAATATAAATATGGAGAGGCCTGGCAGATTGATTACATCATACTCCCGCAAACCCGCAATGGCAAGTGCCACGTACTAACAATGGTGGAAGCAACCACTGGACAGCTGGAAACATATCCTGTGCCCCATGCCACTGCCCGGAACACTATCCTGGGCATTGAAAAGCAAGTCCTATGGTGACATGGCACCCCAGAAAGAACTGAGTCAGACAATGGGACTCATTTCCGAAACAACCTTATAGACACTTGGGCCAAAGAACATGGTATTGAGTGGGTGTATCACATCCCCTATCATGCACCAGCCTCTGGGAAAGTTGAACGATACAATGGACTGTTAAAGACTACACCGAAAGCAATGGGTGCTGGGACATTCAAAAATTGGGATACACATTTGGCAAAGGCCACCTGGTTAGTCAATACTAGGGGATCTGCCAACCGAGCTGGAGCTGCCCAATCAAATCTGTTACGCACTGTAGAAGGGGATAAAGTTCCTGTAGTGCACGTAAGAAACATGCTGGGTAAGACAGTCTGGGCTACTCCTGCCTCAGGAAAAGGCAAACCCATTTGTGGGATTGGTTTTGCGCAGGGACCAGGATGCACTTGGTGGGTAATGCAAAAGAATGGGGAGGTCCGGTGTGTACCTAAAGGGGATTTAATACTGGGTGAGAATAGCCTATGAGTTGAATTGTAGTATGTTAATTATTATATAATACTGTATGTCATCACTACCATGATTGCTATATTCCATAGACGAAAATGGTGATTAATTAGAATGTATTGGAAAGAGCATAACCTGAGCATGACATAAATGATATGGAATAAGGGGTGGATATCTGTCCTGGTTCCAGTTAGGGCAAAGTTAATTTTCCTCCTAGTAGCTGGTAGGCTAGCCAGGGTCGGGGGGCCAGCTGCTCGGGGATAGACAGGGCATCGGTCAGCAGGTGGTGAGCAATTGCATTGTGCATCATTTGTTTTGTACACATTATTATTAGTAATACTATTACCATTATTATTTTACTTTCTTTTCTGTCCTAATAAGCTGTCTTTATCTTAGCTTTCAATTTTTTTCAATGCCCAGCCTATCACCAAGCAGATGGTCCCCTCACTCGGGCCACCCCCCCCATATTAATTGTTCAGCATGACGCCACATGGCATGGGACATCCCTCTGGCCAGCCTGGGCCAGCTGTCCTGGTTCTGTCCCCTCCCAGCTCCTTCTGCACCCCCAGCCTGCCCACTGACAGGGCAGTGTGAGAAGCTGAAAAGTCCTTGGCTTAGTGTAAGCACTGCTCTGCAACAATTACATCTGTGTTACCTGTGTTATCAGCATTATTCTCACCCTAAACCCCAAACACAGCATCCTATCAGCTACTACTAGGAGGAAAATTAACTCTATCCTAGCCAAAAACAGAACATAAGGGTTACAACACAATTAAATGTTTCTTATATCTCCTTGTAACTAACTTGGTGGGAACTAAAAAATAAATAAATAAATAAATAAAAATGATTATTTTGCTGTTTTATGGAACAGCACCAAAAATTTCCTGGTTTGTTTGTTTGTAGTCTGTAGATGAATATCTGTAGATCCTAGAGGATGGTGTCATACAAGCACATTAGATCACAGGTTTTGGTTATAAATAAATAAAAATATTTCTATATTTATATGAAAATGCAAAAGATGGGATCTAACACTGAAAGTAAACTAAATGAAAACTGATCCCATCTCCTTGTACAAAATGACAGATAGGCACAGTCAAAGTGAATGACACTTGAAAACTTATTATTTCCATTTTAATTGATATTAGCTTATTTTCTTAATGAGATAAGTTTCCAGCATTTTTCAGAGCTTTGAATACAAAAAATAGAAATAACTGTATCCAGATGAACCTGAATCCAAATAACTGTATCCAGATGAACCAGGATTCTGTTTTTTCTAAGTGATAACTAAAATCATATTGGGGATGATAGGCAGAATTAGGAATCCAAATTCATATTAAACTTTTCTATTCCTTTTTCTCCTTTCATTAATAAACATATAAACACATTTCCAAAAACATCCCACTAACAACAAAAGTTGTAAATGATAAAGCTGTAATAAATGTTAAGTTCTTCCTTCATAATCAGACTGAAAATGACATATTAAGGAATACAAATATGTGTGTACTCGTTTTGTCTTTGGGCATTTAAGCATTTGACAAATCATGGCTGGGAACTGACAAGGGTCAATTTGTCTATCAATTTCTACCTAAGCAGAGCAACACATTATTATGTCATCAATCTCAAGACCTCCATT
Source organism: Anser cygnoides (assembly GCF_040182565.1). Taxonomy (NCBI): domain Eukaryota; kingdom Metazoa; phylum Chordata; class Aves; order Anseriformes; family Anatidae; genus Anser; species Anser cygnoides. Next base: position 24,538,642 of record NC_089912.1, read on the forward strand.
CTTCTATGCACAATTTGAAATGCCCTCTGCAAGTCGTGTTATTAACATGCTTTGACTTGGCTCATACCAACACTTAAAGTGTTTACAGATGTGTAGAGAAAAATTGCAGATAGCACAGTTTTGGATTTTGAAGTTCATTTCATAATCCTCCAAAATCCCAGCAACAATCTAACCTAAGAAAACCTACAGTGTCACTTTTTTAGTAAAGAAGAGGTAGAAAGATGTTGCAGAGCAGGCTTGGGGCAGACATAAGAAGCATGCGTGAGCCTGCATTATACAGCGCCTTACACCCACGCAGATTGGTTCAAGTGTTGGCAAGAACACTTGCTTTAGATTGAACTAAAACCCTAGTCACAACTAAAACATGGTGGGAGTATTGGCAGAACTCTTACCTCAGCAGTGCTATGACTGCACCTTGGTGTCAGAGGATTTCAAGACATGAAGGCTTATATACTCAGAAAGACAGAAAATGAAGTTTTAAATCCATTTCTATCACTTCAGCATTTGAGTTTACTTTGTTTTCTGTGTTACATAAATGACATATCAAAGAATACAGATGCATTTCATACTCCGGGAACACCATTGTTAGCATGTGGCCAGCTTCTGTGATATACCTAGACTTTTTCTGTCTGGATTGTTTGTTTTGCTTTTGTTTTTGTTGTTGTTTTTACCTTTAAACCAGTGAAACAAATCATGCACGGAATCAGAAAAAGTCAGGAATTACTGCTTCTTGTAATTTCATATCGATACATTTTCCAGAAAACATGAAAACTACCTGAGAAATTTCACTAAGTTATCTTTCTGCATGGTCTATATGAAATTTTAAAAAATAATTGTGGTGGGTTCATGGATTTATGAACCACAAGCTGGGACACTGCCAGTTACATAGTAGTCTAATTATTAGGTTCTAGAATGAAATTCCTTCATCACAGAAAAAAATAAAATAAAATAAAATAAAATAAAATAAAATAAAATAAATAAAATAAAATAAAATAAAATAAAATAAAATATAAAATAAAATAAAATAAAATAAAATAAAATAAAATAAAATAAAATAAAATAAAATAAAATAAAATAAAATAAAATAAAATAAATCTGTTCACTTCTCTTTTTTATTTGTTTTTGTATAGAAAACTAAGCTTGACAAACTGAACATTTGGTACCTCTTTCTATTTTTTTCCTTTTATTTCAATGTCAATTCACTCAAAGGTCTATGGATTTTGATTCTTACATTATTATTTTTTTGCTGTATTTAAATAACATTACATCATTTATTAAATACACATTACATCATCTATTATATAAACAGCAGTGTGCCCTGGCAGCCAGGAGGGCCAACTGTATCCTGGGGTGCATCAAGCATGGCATCGCTAGTTGATGGAGGGAAGTGATTTTCCTGCTCTACTCTGCACTGGTGCTGCCTCACCTTGAGTACTATGTGCAGTTCTGGGCACCACAGTACAAAAATGACGTGAAACTGTTGGAGAGTGTGCAGAGGAGGGCAGCAAAGATGGTGAAGGGACTAGAGGGGAAGACGTATGAGGAGTGGCTGAGTTCACTTGGCCTGTTCAGCCTGGAGAAGAGGAGGCTGAGGGAAGACCTCATCGCAGTCTACAACTTCCTCGTGAGGGGCAGCGGAGGGGCAGCCACCGACCTATTCTTCTTAATCACCAGTGATAGGACCCGCAGCAATGGTATCAAGCTGAGGCAGGGGAGGTTTAGGCTAGATATCAGGCAGAAGTTCTTCACCGAGAGGATGGTTGCACATTGGAACAGGCTCCCCAGGGAAGTAGTCACTACACCAAGCCTGTCTGAATTTAAGAAGCATTTGGACTGTGCACTTAGTCACATGGTCTACAATTTTGTGTAGACCTGTGTGGTGCCAGGAGTTGGACTTGATGATCCTTATGGGTCCCTTCTAACTCGGGATATTCTATGATTCTATATAGTTTTTACCACAGTAAAATGCTGAAGAGACTTGGCTTAACAGCAGAGATCAAAGGGTTGTAGTGAATGGGGCTACAACTGGATGGTGGTCAATCACTAGTGGTGTTCTCAAGGGCTCAGTTCTAGGGACAGTCCTGTTTAATATATTTATCAATGATATGGATGCAGAAGTTGAACGCATTCTCAGCAAGTTTGCTAATGACACTAAACTGGGAGGTGCTGTTGACTCCCTGGAGGGATGAGAAGTCTTGCAGTGGGATCCAGATACATTGGAGGACTGGGCAATCAGCAACAACATGAAGTTCAGTAAATGAAAATGCCGGGCTCTGCACATGGGACAGAGCAATGCCAGGCACAGGCACAGACTGGGAGACAAGTGGCTGGAAACCAGCTCAGCAGAAGTGACCTGGTGGTGCTGGTGACAGAAGGCTCAGCATGAGCCAGCAGCATGCCCTGCCAGCCAAGAGGGCAAAACACAAGTTAAAGATAAGGAAACTATCCTAAGAAAGCTTGAAATCACACTTGATGATATATCAGTCCATGTATTTGTTACCTTACTATTTATCACTTTTTTTTTTTTTTTTTGCTGTCTGTTAGGGAATTCACTGCTTAGTCAAAGTGTCACCAGTGTTTCACTGTAACAGTATATTAGTTGCAAATTTTTAGGTTGAATTTAGACTACCAACCTAAATGAAAATCTGCTGCAGTGAATGCATTATCAACATAAAGAGCAAATGCTGTTAGATTAGAGATTGCAAATATAAAAAACTCAGTAAAGATAACAAACAAAATTTCTACATCCTTCCTGCTAGCTGCTGCTAATAGGTAGAGTTCATTTTACATTTGATTAATTTCCACTTCAGTCAGTCCCAACCATTACATCGTTAATCTATTAGTTTCATATCTACAGAGCAGCTGTGCAGCAGTAGTATGGAAGAAACTAAATTCTTATCTTTAGAGAAACTTCTCTATTGTCACATTTCTTAAAATTCAAGTTGGGCAAGATTCCAAAAAGGCTAAGATAGTTATCTAGGTGACAAAGAAGCAAAATAATAATAAGAAAAAGTCAGAAAACTGTATGTTTTCTTTCTGTGCAAGTAATGTAATTGGACATTGGACTTTGAGGTGATAAATAATTTGGTTGTAGAGAAACAGACTAACTGATAATGAAAGACTGTTGCAGATCTACAAAAATAGACTAATGAAAGGGATGAAAAACATATATTCTTTGCTTTTTAATGTGGATAGAAAGTGTGCAATCTGAAGTTAATTAACTATCTCATTTATGTGTTCTGTTCATGAAAGAAGTAAAAGTGAGACCTGCTATACTGTTAGTTCCTCTTTTATCTTTGTGCCAGCAGAAAAATGATGTTGCTGTAAGAAATCCCAGTACAGCTATAACATTGTTCTAAAACCTTCATCAAGATTATTTTAGAGAAGAAAAAATAAGGAAAAAAAAATGTGTTTTGAAAGAGCCTCTGTGCGCTAGACATAGTCTACATCACTTTTTTTGAAATGTGGCCACCATTATTATGTGTCTCATGACAGTCATGTTCACTGGAGCTTCCAGCCAGTAGGAATTATTTCCTCTTAACAAATGAATACTGATTTCTCATTGTCCATGCCTAGAATCACAGAATCACAGAATTGTAGGTGTTGGAAGGGACCTCAAGAGATCATCGGGTCCAACACAAAGAAGAGGTAGGGAGGTGAGATATGAGGGGAAAGAAAAATAAAAGAAAAGAAGAAGGAAGGAATAGTGATTATCAGTAGGGAATATGATCATGGATGACTTAAGCTGTCATTATGGATGACTTAAATCAGATCTAAATTCATTTACCAAAAAATCAACAAGAATAGCAATTGACCTAAAAAGATTAATTGAAATTTTTTTGTCACTACCTTGTCATATTTTTCTGCACCAAATTTCTTCTTGGGAAGACAAGGAAATAATTATGCATAAGATTTAAAATCTCTAGGAGGTGTTCAGACATTTTGAATGGGGACTTTCTACATATAAGAAAAAGAAATAGTAAATGCTTTGCCCTGGTCACCAAGAATCATTGCAATATTAGATTTTCGTAAATTTATCCCATATGATTAGTACTTTACTGTGCAAAGGTTAGGACTATGAGTAACTTTTCTTCTATCCTGCATTGATTTCTTCCTAGCAAGGAAAATATCAAAGATGAATAAATTATCAAGATCTTAATTACTCAGTTTACCTATTTGGATAGGCATCTCTTACCTTGACATTCTCACATTGTGTTTGTGGATTAATCTGCAAGCAAGCTCAGTTAAAACATCATTTGAACATGATGTTTTGTTATAATTTCTCTTTCTGCTTCTGCTGCTGTCTACTGCCCTGTGCAGTATTTTAGAACTGACGGCGAACATAAAACACTTTTAAGAACAAAGTTAAATTAGAATTACCATATGGAAAGAAGGCAGAAAGTGTGTTCTAATATGGGCTTGCAGGAGGTCTTATTTTTCATTTTATGTTCGTAGAATACTTTCATGTTCAGGTAAGAAACAAAACAAAGGATATACGCTCTTCTGTTACCCAACAGCTTCCTAAGAAGCCCTGAAGCCACATGTGGAATTCATCTGGTTCAGGCTTATTGCAAGGTTTTTGAATTTGTATAATCTTTCATTAACATTTGATCAACTCTGTTCAGGTCACTTCAATTTTGCATTAATTACAGAAAGAGCAGTAAGAACAAGATATGTGGGCTTCACCGTGGACTAGTATTTCAGCACATGCACTGTTAACACAGGAAAGTCACAATCGAACACTATTCTTGAGGGCTCTTTCCTTGCCTCGCCTCGCCTCACCTCGCCTCCCCTCGCCTTCCCTCCTCTCCCCTCCCTTCCCCTCCCCTCCCTCCCCTCCCCTCCCCTCCCCTCCCCTCCCCTCCCCTCCCCTCCCCTCCCCTCCCCTCCCCTCCCCTCCCCTCCCCTCCCCTCCCCTCCCCTCCCCTCCCCTCCCCTCCCCTCCCCTCCCCTCCCCTCTGCTTGCCTTCCCCCTCCTCACCTTCCCTGATGCTCCCATGTATGTGAGACAGTGAGAACACGCATAGACATAGTTAAGAAATGATTTAACAAAAAGACAGGACAGACTGCACTGATCAGGTGTGGGTTTGTACTGGGTCTGGCTGTACTGGTGTGGGTTTGTACTGGGTCTGGCTGGAATGGAGTTAACTTTCCCTGCAGCAGTCCATATATTGTTGTGCTCTGCTCTTGTAGCTAGAACACAACTGGTATCACACCAGTGTGTTTTCTATTCTTGATCAATACTGGCACAGCATCAAGACTCCCTCTGACCCCCCAGGAGCCAGTAGGCTGGGTGTGGGCAAGAGGTGGGGAGGGGACATCACCAGGGCAGCTGACCTAAACTGACCAAAGGGATATTCTGTGACATATGGTGTCACACTTAGCAAGAAAAGGTGGGGAAAGAGGGGGAATCTTGCTAAGAAGATGTCTGTCTGCCCCCAACAACTGCTACATGTATTGAGGCCCTGCTTTGCACGATATGGCCAAACATTGCTCGTTGATGGGAAATAGAACGTATTTTTATTTCCCTCTGAGCTTCTACTTGGCTTTGCACCCCTCCCATCCCCCACCCCCACTAGATTATCTTTATCCCAACCCATGAGGTTGGTTTTGTTTTTTGTTTTTTTTGTTCCCAACATACTTTCTTCTCCCCCTCTTCTTCTGGGGATAGGGAGTGAGAGAGCAGTTGTGGTGGAGTTTGGCTGCCCAGCACGGCAAAAACATCACAGGGGCTCTGCCAGACAAGCATGCTTATGGCCCCATTTTACACACAAAGTTCCCTTTTATATCCCTTTCTGCCAGCCCCATCTCTGCACCTCACTGCACATCCCCCAGAGGTTTGCAGAGCTCTGCCCATCCCAGGCCCCTGGTTCACCACTGTAACTGCTTCCTGGAAGCAGCTCCTGTAGTTTCTCTATAGAGCATTAATCAGTGTGACTGGAAGGTTTGTTTTTGTCATTGGCTCCGTGATTGTTTTGTCAGGTCTGTGTCTCGGTATATTCTGGTTTCTAGCTTTCCCTTATCCCTTAGTTTCCTAACTTTCCTTACTTTCCTATCCTTTTCCTTTTCCTTTTCCTTTTCCTTTTCCTTTTCCTTTTCCTTTTCCTTTTCCTTTTCCTTTTCCTTTTCCTTTTCCTTTTCCTTTTCCTTTTCCTTTTCCTTTTCCTTTTCCTTTTCCTTTTCCTTTTCCTTTTCCTTTTCCTTTTCCTTTTCCTTTTCCTTTTTTTTCCTTTTCCTTTTCCTTTTTTTTTCCTTTCCTTTTCCTTTTCCTTTTCCTTTTCCTTTTCCTTTTCTTTTTCTTTTCCTTTTCCTTTTCTTTTTCTTTTCTTTTTCTTTTTCTTTTTCTTTCTTTTTCTTTTTCTTTTTCTTTTTCTTTTTCTTTTTCTTTTTCTTTTTCTTTTTCTTTTTCTTTTTCTTTTTCTTTTTCTTTTTCTTTTTCTTTTTCTTTTTCTTTTTCTTTTTCTTTTTCTTTTTCTTTTTCTTTTTCTTTTTCTTTTTCTTTTTCTTTTTCTTTTTCTTTTTTTTCTTTTTCTTTTTCTTTTTCTTTTTCTTTTTCTTTTTCTTTTTCTTTTTCTTTTTCTTTTTCTTTTTCTTTTTCTTTTTCTTTTTCTTTTTCTTTTTCTTTTTCTTTTTCTTTTTTTTCTTTTTCTTTTTCTTTTTCTTTTTCTTTTTCTTTTTCTTTTTCCTTTTGGAACAAAATCCCAACCAGGTTTTGTTTTTCCTAACCTGATTGCTGGCTGCTTGGGCAATGTCTATGTATTTCTCCCAGGCTATCTGTCCTCGGTTCTGCCCTCTATAGGCTTCCCTTTTCTGTTTAAACTTGCTCAGGAACTCCTTGGTCTTCCATGCAGGCCTCCTGGCATTTTTGCCCAACTTCCTCTTTGTTGGGATGCATCACTCCTGAGTTTGAAGGAGGTCAGCCTTGAATATTAACCAGCTTTCCTGGGCTCCTCTTCCATCCAGGCCTTGATACTCCATCCAGTCCTATGATACTCTACTGAGCAGATCCCTGAAGAGACCAAAGTCTGCTTTCCTAAAGTCCAGGGCAGCCAGCTTGCTGTGCTCCCTCCTCTGTGTGCTCTGAATGCAAAACTGGACTATTTCATGGTCACTGCAGCCAAGGCTGCCCTTGAGTTTCACATTGCCCACCAGCCCCTCCTTCTTTGTGAGAATGAGGTCCAGCACAGCACCTCTCCTCATTGGATCCTCTATCACTTAGAGAAGGAAGTTGTCATCAATGCATTCAAGGATTGCCTATGCCCTGCTGTGCTGTCCCTCCAACAGATATTGGGATGGTTGAAGTCCTCCATGAGAACCAGGGCTTGTGAAAGTGAGGCTGCTTCTGTCTGTCTATAGAGGGCCTCATCTTCTTTTCCTTCCTAAAGAGCCTGTATCCTTCAATTCCAACGTTCTTGTCAGGGGAACCATCCCACCACATCTCTGTAATGCCAGTGAGGTCATAGCCCTGCATGCTTGTGTACATTTCTAACTCTTCTTGTTTATTCCCCGTGCTATGTGTGTTAGTGTACAGATATTTAAGTTGGTACCCTGATGAAGCTGGTTTACTGGCTGGAATGGCTGGCCTTCCTTTGTGCTACTCTTCAGGTGCTCTTCTGCTAACCCATGACCATTCTCCAGGCTCTGGGCATCTGTCACTGACACTGCCATCAAGGTGGGAGGTTTGAGGTGGACTGAGGTTCCCCTCCCCTGGAACTCCACTTTAAAGCACTTTTCACCAGTTTGGCAAGCCTATGACCAAAGATGATCTTCCCCTTCCCTGACAGGTGGACTCCCTGAGCCCCCAGCAGATCATGTTTCTCAGAGTGACTCCCATTGTCTAAGTAGCTAAACCCCTGTCTATGACACTAGTCCTGTAACCGTTGATTTGCCAGATCCGACTGGCCCTTTCAATCCCCTTCCCTTTGACCAGCAGGACTGATGAAAAGTCTACATGCACTCCTGAGTCCTTTACTGCTGTTCTCAGGGCTCTGTAATCCCTCTTGATGCTCCTTAGACTGCTCCTGGTTGCATCATTGATGCCCATGTGAAACAGCATCAGCAGTTAATAGTCATTAGGCTGTACAAGTCTCGTCAGTCTCTTGGTAACATCCCTGATACAAACCCCATGTAAGCAGGTAAGCAGGAGGCTGTTCTCAAGTGTGGATCAGGTCAACAGATGGGTGCCTCTGTACCTCTCAGAAGAGAGTCTCCTCCCACTATTACCCATCACCTTTTCTTAGTTGGATTAGTTGTTATGTGGGGAGCAGACCAGGCTCTCTTACTCAGCTCCACGCTCCCTGCAACAGGTCTTTCCTTTTCTGTCAGCAGAGCAGTGAAATGGTTCTGTGAGAGCACCTCAGGCTTTGGGGGAAGACTCTTCCTCCTGATGGTCCATGCTGTTGCCAGTTTCCATTCTCCGGTGTTACTGCCCACCCCCCACCCCCCCACCCCACCCCACCCACCCACTTCCATTCTGAGTGCCGATGAAGGAGTTTGAGACTGTTTGGCCAGGGACTGTTGGTCCCCTGCCAGCTGTGCTGGGATCCAGCTGTCTAACTCTTCCTCAGCCTACCTGATGCTACACAGCCTTCTCACCACCTCCTGAACCTTGGCCGCTTGCTGCACGAGGTCCTCCACCTGGCCACACCTCTTGCAGGCAGGTCTGCTGCCTATCCCTGCCCTAGGAGAAAGACCTAGGCACTTCCAGCAGTCTGCACTGCAGCCTCAGTAGCTCTGACTGGGTGGAGACATCAATCCTCGTTGTTGCAGATCGTGCAGACCATGCAGCCAGAGCCACAGCCTTTGCCCTCAGGTGAGTACTCACCATTCTGCCTTGAGTATCAGGAAAGGTGTGTGCTGTTGACCCGTGCAGATCTGGGTGTGGGGTTAAGGTGTACCTGGTGCCTCCTGCTTGGCCCATGGATGTCTCTCCCTCATGGGGCACCCTCCTGTGCCAACTGCCATACCAACTGCTGTACCATGCCCTGGCTGAGGTGCCACACTCTGTTTGTCCACATTGTTCACCATGCTCCTCGTCATTCGCACTTCCTAGGAGCTGCTTATGGAGGGGGGGAGGGAAAAGGGGGTGGCTGCTATATTCTCCATTAGATAATTGGAAGAAATGCAAGAGATTTTAATTAAGATTACTTTATTAGAAGCGCATACTGCATAATTTTATCATAGATATCTTATAACACCTACAGAACTGAAAGAATAAACCTAAGATCCTGATATTTTCCGGAGGCAGCTAGCCTCCATCTCAGTTGTTCTATCAATATTTTTAAATTGGAAACTTCACTTAAATTACAGGACTATGGCTTTTAAAGAACTATGTATTTTATCTTTGATTTGGTGCTATGTGATAGAGGAAACCAGTACAAGCCAAAAATATAAAATGTATTTTCCTTTTGCTGCTAAATGAAGTAAACTGACACCTTGTAGTTAAGTGAGCCACCAGCTCATTAAATCAAAAGGCAAATGACTTTCTCAAGATAATATGATGCATTGTGAAAAGATCATGTTATTTAATACTATCTATAATAGGAACTAATTAAGTAGACTTCATGATTTATGATGATTATCATTCACGTTTCTAATTACTCTGTGAATGCTACCAAAAAACAAGGTAGAGAACAGAAAAGCTGGAAGGTTATATGAAGCTATTTAAACCTTCTGCTTACCAAAGAAAGGCTGACCTTGCTTTGTATTTCTCTGACGCAGCATTCCCACCATGTCAGTGAAACTACTGTCCAAAGAATTACACTAAAAGTACTGCAATTTGGGGTGCATGGCTAGAGCAACTGGCATCATTATGATAATATAGACTTTGAGCAAGGATTTTACCTGTGATCTCTTCTCAGCCAACCTAATTTTGATTTCTTTATATATTTCAATATATGTTTCTTCACTAGTACACTTTATATATACAGAACCCCCTAAAGCATAAGTACAGACAGACACGTCTCTTCCTCTTCTGCCTGGATCCTTGGGACTTCTTACCCACTTCATGGATCTCCTGTTCAGCAGCTGGCCCAGCTTGAAGTTTGTGAGAGAACAACACTTGCAGACCCTCTGCACCCACACTGTAGGAAAAGGTTCCAAAAGGAAGAACCAGCATTGTTCATTTATAGACTTGTCCATCAACACATGCCTCATATATTTCCAGGGAAAAAGAGGTAAATTGTTAGCACTAATACAGAACAATAAGCCTATAGAAGATCACCAAAATATACTAAGCCAATAGAAAAAGATTACTTTAGGGAAAGAAATTGTTTGGAGGGAAAGAACACCCTTAAAATCCTTATTTCTCATGCCATAAGAAGTATTCCTCAAAATCACAAGTCCCAAATGTGTGTACATCAGTAGAGAAAATAATGACACTAATGTATTTTAAAATATCATTACATTTGGCTTATAATATGCATAAACATCACCGTGTTCTTACAACTTCAAGCACCAGCTAATCAAGACGTCCCAGGACCAGCAGCAGTGATGGGTGATATTCCCATATTTCATCATGTTATAGTTCTTGTGGGTTACAAATTAATTAAATTTAAGAGCTGTATCAAGTCTAATGTGATTAATGTCCATTTTCACTATAATGCCCATGTAATTTGGAAGCAAATTTCCATCTGGATTTTTGTGATATAAAGAATAAACTGCTTTTAGGGGAAGATTTGTTGTTGTTGTTGTTTTGTTTTTAATAGAGATTGTGAAACCCCTGTGCAGACTCCTAGCTCAGCAAAATTTGATTGTAAATGCAGTGTATTGAATACTTTAAACAGAGTGACTTTTCTTTTTACAGTTGATTAATATTGCTTTCTCAAAGCCAGTGTTCTGGACACAAAGGATGAAAAGTGCACTTCCTAACTTAAAAAAAATGTCTTCTCAGTACAAAATTAGTCTTATAAAGGAAAATTCAATGTTATTGAATCTCAAGGGATTGTAATTACTGTATTAATACATGAATTGTAGCCACACATTCACCAGATACAGGTAATTATAATAATGTCCATGAATACATGCTCAATTTCATATGCTGATTTTCACTGTGACTGAGCAGTTTTTCTAGTTAAACATTCGTTGATTTCATTGAGCTCCTAGCCTTACATCCATGATGATATATGGGAAAACCTGGAAACCATGAACCTCTGACAAAGTACTTTTTTTTTTTTTCAGTGAGACATTCATGGATACATATTTCAGACTACCTACTCTCCTATAGAAAAATAGATCCTGTTATTTATTCACAAAAACTGCTAGTTTCCATTCTCTGCACCACTTCTGTGTTTCCAGTAGTCCTCCAGCTGGCAAAAGTAAAAGAGGTGCAGTGAATATTTACTATTTACTGAATCCAGTAAATAGTGAGCAAATCAGACACTTATGAACCAGTCAAGCAAGGAAGCCTGGATAAGCAGGAATGGTGTAGGAATGCCAATGGTCAGGCAGAGCAGAGCCAGAGTAGCACAGGTAGGCAGTGGTCCTGCAGTGCTAGTTACCATTTCACGTTAAACTCACAATAGAGCGGTTCTGGTATAGAACTCATTAATTCATTCCTTTAATCCATCAAAACCAAAACCAAGCAGGTCCAAAACCCATTACCATATCAGTGAGCTGTAGGCAGAACATAACTTTTGGGTATATCCTAAGAATATGGCAGAATGAGTACAGGCTTCTTCAGGGAGTGGTGTCTGGAAGTCCAACCAGACACAAACACTCTTTCAATATGTAACTTATTTTCATTTTCATGCCAATTAGAAAAAAAAGTTTTAAAATCTTCAATAGAAATAAATTAAATCATGCACTGAGGTCACTTCTGTATTTGGCAAATTACAACAAGAGACTCATCCAACACAGAAAATTAGCCAGGGCTAGAAGCCAGAGCACTAGCTGTTCAAATCAGGCGATGCTCTACTCAGAATGTTTCCAACACTGCATCATTTGCAATGAGTTTATAAAGGGACAGCTGGCCTCAAAGCAAATACAGAAACTGCAATTCTTTGTTTAGCAAAGGCCAGATGCTGCCATCTGTTTTGCAGCCCAAAAGTGGCTGTGCAGAGGGAAACTGGAGCGTGGGCTAGGATCCCTTCTTTGTCTGAGCCAATGACAGTGATAGCTCTTAAATGCAAAGATGTCCCTGAAGGGTAATCCCCAAAGGTGAGGGAGGTCTTGGTCCCCTGACACAATGGACTGAGTTGCAGCTGTTCCAGGTTCACCCAAAACTCATGCATGTAATAATAATGTGAGATCCACAGGCTCCCAAGTCAGCTTGGTTTAAGCAAAAAAGACACACTTTAGTGTGGGGAGTCTAACTATGAATTCCAGGCCCAGACTTCATTTAGGACCTTTTCCTGGGAAACTGAGGTCTACTATTTTGCTGTAATAGACCATGAAGCTGAGGTCAGGCTTTCTAAATTGGGCCATGGCTCATCCATGATCTCCTGTTTGCTTGCATTCATCTTCAACCCATATATCATGAACTTGTACATCAATTCTTGGAAAAATAGAAAGAAAGAAAGAAAGAAAGAAAGAAAGAAAGAAAGAAAGAAAGAAAGAAAGAAAGAAAGAAAGAAAGAAAGAAAGAAAGAAAGAAAGAAAGAAAGAAAGAAAGAAAGAAAGAAAAAGAAAACGACAAAGAGGAATTTTTTAATCAAAAATTTGTATTGCAAATTGATCTTAGTCATTGATAAAATAATTGTGAGTTACTAGTCACTAAAAACAACCCCAAATCCTGAAAAACACTCTCCCACTGCTTCCTGTCCCTTTTCCTGGCAGCTCAAGGCTCATCATCATTTTAGACTGAATTAGATTTTCCTGTCAACTCACCACTGTCAGAATGTGCTATGCCAGAAACAGTCTTTCCAGATGGATCTAGTTTGGGTGTGCACATAAAATCGAGATACCACTATTCTTTATTTTGAACAGTCAGTATATATTATGACTGAATGATACCCTCAGCGTGAACCAAGTAACCAAAGCTGATCATGTTAGATGGAACATGATCATGTTAGATGGATGCTGTTTTTTTCCAGTGAAAAGCCAAATATTTGCTAGGATTTAGCATGAGTTTCTTTACTACTAACACATCTCTGCTCGGCGTCACCACCACCAGCTATAGGCTGTCCCACCAGGCCCTCATCCATGCAAGGAGCTGCAAAGAAGTTCTCCATCACTGAGGTGGTATAGTGGATAATATTATTCAGCAAATTATTAAATTCCTGAAAATGGCATCAAAAGAGAACAAGGAATGTCAGATTTTTAAGTTCAGAATATCAACTACCACAGAAAGGCAGCTCTAATACCGCAGGTCACTTGTTTTCCTACTGATGAAATACCTGCAGTTCTGTGCACCTCACATCTCAGCTTTCTTCTCCCAGAGAGGACTGACAATAGACAACAAAGTGTATTTTTTTTTTCTTTTACTGGTAGAAATCTCTTACTCAGAAATTGTGTATCATGAGTATCATGAGACCTGGAAATATTTCTAAGTGATACTTTTCAAAGTGATAGGTAAATAGAGATTGTCCTCCTGCCAGAACATTCACAGAAAAATATACACTGAAAAAATAGCACATCTTATGGAAAATAGCAGTGATTTCATTAGAACTGGTTACATTTTACCCATTAAGACATTCATTGATACATTTTCAAAATTCTTTTTTTCAATGTAAGGGACACACTGAAGAAAAATATTTCAAATTAAATAAAAAGGTTTGTTTTCTTGTTCTTTTTGTTTTTTTGTTTGTTTCTTATGGGTGTGCATTTGTGGTTTTTTGTTTGTTTCTTTCTTTCTTTCCTTCATGAAGCTACTGTAGTAATGTATTTTCTGTTTTTTGTTGTTGTTGTTGTTGTTTGTTTGTTTTAGTTTTACAATAACATGGAATACCAATGGCTGGCATAGCAAAATATAACTAAGTTTTGGTACCATTTAAAGCAGCTACCAGGAAATCCAGACTTGTTGCTTCCTTTGTACTTTGCTCTGATATCTTTAAAGCAACCCTCCTTTTAATTTGTTTTATTTTTGTGGAAGCTCGTAATGTAAATATGTTTAGAGAGGGAAAATTAGTAAGGATTTGATTGCATGTATATGCTGCCGAGAGCACAGAACTCTAAAAATACATTACAGCAATTTTGGAAGCATAGTAACATTGTTAAAATTTCTTAAGATCCTGCAAATATACAAAACTTGGGAAAGCAGGTTTTACACCGAGTAACTATTAGATGGAGTATTTATAGAAATTATCAACCAGAACAGTTCAATCGTTTCTCTGAATATGAGTATGGAAAAAGGATTTGTTTTACCAGCATGAGAAACAAACAAGCAAATGTTTTCCTTGGAAAGAGCTGGCATGCCCACCATTAGAAGTGCAGAGCTAGAGATCTGGCAGCGCCTCTGTGAGAAAGCTGTTCATTCCATCCAGAAACATCCATTGGTGCTCGACTAATTCAAAAGGCCTTCTTTTATATGTATTTTCATTCGGCCTGTGTGATTAGGGATATTTCCTTCTCATAACGTCAGTGAATGTCTTATAGGAACTTCCCAGAATTTAAAAAGGTTTTTGAAGACCTGCTGGTTTCAAACTGTGAGCAAAATAATAACCAGGTCAGAATTATGACGAGAGTGTGAGAAAAGATAGTTATTTATCTTCATCTAACTGTCAGAGGTCTGCAGTTTTGGATTGACTGGACAGGAAGGTTGGTGATTATCACTAAGAGGGAAAATGCTGTATGAAGATAGAATCAATTAAAGTTTAATGAAAGAGACTGGGAAAAGAAGTAGAGTGATAGGAGCAGCTGGGCACAAGTTATGAGATCATTCTGGGAGGACAACTGGAGGTGTAACATCAATGAACAAAGAGAATTGTATGAAAAAGTCATCTGAATAATGAACTATGGGGGGAAAATGTCTAAGGAGCTGTTAGCTGGACAAACTGGAAGCTGAGAGTGTCTAGATGAGGACATAGTAAGAAAAAACAGATAGCTGTGAGGCAAAAAAAATGTTAAAAGGGAAGAAAAGAAAATGTTGAAATAGGATAAAGACTCTGAAGGACGATTGTACCTATCTGAGCATGTTCCCCTCTGCAATCTGGTACTGGCCCTCAAATTCCTGACTGAAAAGTACTGGATATACAGGTAAAACCGGTAAAGTCTATGAAAGATTATCTGTAATCTGCACCTCCAATCCTCATTCGTAAAGAGAAGCTATAGTTCTTCATCATTTCTCAAAACATGAAGGGTATCAAATATTTTTACATCTGTGAGCATTAGGTCACAAGGATGATACAATCGCTTGTAGCAAAAACCCTGTCATCAAGTTATTATTACTCATTATTATGTAAGAAAAAACATGTCAGTAACTAACAAGAATAAAACAAAGCACTGAAAATCTGCTTATCCTTTCTGAGCATCAGGGAAGAAATAGGCCCTGTGAGGAAAAATAATACTTTGTCAGATGACCACGACATGAAGAAAATACACAGGGAAATCCCTTCTGAGTTCCTCTGCCATTTTTAATTCTGGAATTTCCTGGCTTTATAACCACTTTTCAACCTTGATAGCATTCTTGGAAAGGAGTTATATTTATTATATTACCAAGACTATTAAACATTGGAAAACCATATTTATTCAAGACACAGTCATTTGAAAATATTTTAAGTACCTAGGAAATTGAATAATAAATTCTCATTATTTCGCTCTAGTTTTCCCATTTTCATTGTATGCTTTTCATATCCAGGTAGATAGTAATCAGCAGAAAAACAAGATAAGTCATTTAGAAAAATCCGAATATTTATCAAAACTTAATGCATTTCTTTATGAGTTCAATGAGCCTAAATGTTAATGAAATTCTTCCTTTTGAATTACATCTACAAATCCAACATTAGATAAGACCTTGTTATCAAAGGTAAAAAGTGATTGAATTGCTCATTTTACATTTACTAATCTGGAATTATGTCATAGGTCAATGAGAAAAGTGCTTCAGGTGTTTCTATTTTTTAGACAAAGTAACACTTCAAAGTACAACTGCACTTGTACACATTTCGATATATCATCTATTTTGAACAAAATTTATTTGTTGAACTATATTTTAACAGTAGCTTTAAAAAAGAAGAAAGTTTATATCAAATCATTTCATATTTCAGATAACTGACAGGAAATAAGAATCACATGATAACAAGATTGTATCTAACTGAGCTTTCTGTGCATGATTAAGATCAGTTTTACATGTTGTTTCAAGTATCATGTTTAGTACTATCATGAGAAACCACTAGAGGTTCTCTGAGTGATGAACAGAGCAGGTCTAACACTTCAAGAGCTAAAAAATAATCTAAAAGTAATATATGCAATGGACTCTTATGAGGTCTTACAGCCCTGAGAAGTACTTGAATTCAGGCTCATTATACATTTAATTGCATCCAGTAACTCGGACAGCTGTTGTCTGATTGCTGATTCTTGGCATTTATTTCAATTCAAATGAAGGTGATGTTCACTGTGATTGGCAACATTCAATTTGGATTGCTATGATGTAAATGTGTGGAACTGTTTGCTATCCAAGTTGTAATCTAAGTCCAATTATTTTTATTACTCGTTTGTGTGTGTACACAATTTTGTTGGTTTATATTAAAATCTTAATACAAGCAGGCTACAAGTTAGAAAATACTGTGCTATAAATGTAACTTGAAATATTGAGATTGGTTTTTCTTCCTGGGATAAATTTAACAAAAACTTTGACTCTTCCCCTATGCTATTTGGTTATGAAGACTCTGAAAATAAAATGTAACAGTATTTGAATACTTGTTCCCTAAAGTGAGATTTATGTTTATGTTTTGGAACCAAGGTAAGATGTGACTGTAGTACATATAAATTGGATAGGAGAGGTGTAATAGGAAGAACGCACTTGACCAAATTTTGGCATGGAGCAATGTGCATAAATACTCTGACAGTCAAAGCTCATTGCACTGTATCTGTACTTCTGTAAGTACTTGAATTAGCAAATTGAAGGTGCTGCTATATATAAAGGTCACTCAGGCCTTCAATCCCCTCTTACTGGATTGAACTTTTCTGTGAACCAACTTAAAATTAGCACCTATGTTGGGAAAATATATATCTATGTGTAGAAAACACATGAGCTCCAGCTAGCAAAATGTTGATTTTATATTGAGTTTAACTGAGTTTATATCACAGCAAAATAGGTTGTAAGTTACTACAATGACGTTATTCTTCTAAAACTTGTGCTTATCAAAATGTTATAACTGTGAAAGTGAGTTCTCCTAAACATACTTGAGCAAGTTTCTGGCAAAACAGACACCTAAGAAATCATCTTAGCAGAGATAGTATCTTGGTTTTTGTGTATCCTGAAAGTATACTAAATTGGTTCAAACATAATTTAGAGCTTCCTTCCTTAGTCCAAACATTGTTGTCATTTCACATTGTGTATCTGTAGAAATAAAGACTTTAAGGTATTCCAATGAAGAATCCAGTGTTGGTTTAGACTTTAATCACCAGTGTTGTGTGTACTTGAGAGATATGGCTGTTAATATGCTTAAGAACAGCGCAAGGTTGAGTTTCCCCAACTTCGATTACCAAGACTGCTCCCTCATTGTTCTGATTGGTCTCTTGGGTTTGTACTGTGTGGGAGAGGGAGGCTTGCTCTTTCTCTGATGAAAGTAGCCATCCCCTCCATCCCAGATTAGTACAGCAAGAAAGTTGCAGACATTGTCATTCTGGAACAGAGGACTTCTCACCTGTGCCCAATGTCTATCAATGGAGCCCCAAAACCCAGTTCCTAGGCCCAGCACTGAGTGGCACGGTCCAGGTGGCAGGTGGTGGCAGATCTGAGAGCCCACAGCAAGAAGTCACACTTGGAAATCTCCGTCGTCTCTCTGCCTGCTGTGACCTTTATACCATGCTGCTTACCTATACACTAGACTCAAGGAAGTGGCCACAAGTTTCACCTGGGAAGAGTTAGATTAGATATCAGGAACAACTTTTTCTCTCAAGGAGTGGTCAGGCACTGGAACGGCCTGCCCAGGGAGGCGGTGAAGTCACCATCCCTTGCAGTGTTCAAGAAGCTCCTCGATAAGGTGCTATAAGATATGATTTAGTAGCTTAGTGGGTAGTATTGGTGATAGGAGCATGGTTGGACTAGATGATCTTATAGGTGATTTCCAACCTTGTGTTTCTATGATTCTATGATTCTACTAGTATTTGTGTGTTTTTATGGGAGCATATTACCTCAATTCAAGAAATTGTGTAAAATGTCTGATTACATGATTCTTCATAATCTATAACAATACATTTATTGATTAGGTTGATCCACTCCACTACACACATGGCTTTTTGTCAGACTTAATTAGTGTAATCTCAGTGAGTAATAACAAAACCAAGGTTGGAATTGGAATGTGATAGTAAAATTACTAAAACTAAGACTAAATAGGCTATATCTGAACAGGGTGTAACACCATTGACTTCAGTGGCACTATGCCAGAGATGAACTTTACTCACCAGTTTGCAGAATCTATCATGAATTATTTTTCCTTGCACACTGCTCTACTCTTTCCAGCCAAGAGTATTAAATGTAATTGTAGGATGCTTATCATGATCTCTCTCTCTTGAGCACAGTCTGATAGTATGATCAGGAAATTATATATATATACACATATATGTATGTATATATATATGTATGTATATGTATCTTTCATTTTAATCAAAATATTGCATAAATTAAAATACCAGTTTGAGACAGAACATGTTCTAGTAATCTGTAATTATAATTGTTAATATTTTAAATTATAAATGTTTCATATAAAACTAACTTTGCTGTACCAGATTAGAATACGCTGAAGGAAAGGTTTTAGATTGCTATTTTTTCTAAATCAGGGAGAATTATACCTCATACTCCCAGATGTGTTTAAAATGTGTTTCAGTGTAATTGCTTTTGCACATGTGCAGAATCAGGAAGTGAAAACAGCCTCTATAATGGGACACTGAATGGACTGTCAAATTTTAAAAGACATATTTGTGCTGTATTGCTATATCCTTGGGTTTCTGAGGTTCTCAAAATATTTTTCAGAAACTGTAGTAATCACAGTCCTACATGAGTGTTGTGGCAATTGATGACCATATTTATACTGTTCTTTCAGGCTATTCAAAAAGATCTCCACTGAAAGTACATCTTATCTGCTCCACTGGACCTTCCAGTGCATCTAGACTCTCTGCCGCATCCCTAATGCATTATATCTAAAGCATATTACTCTTCACTTGCCATCTACCTTATCTGTACTATTCTACATAAGAGACCTCTCTGGCTCTGTTTCCTTCTAGCATATAGAAACTAATGAGAAAAAGAAAAGCTACAGTCCTATGAAAGCTTCAAGTCCTGTGAAAAAAATTGTGGTGCCACGTACCAAGCTGGCTGTATGTCCTAAAATGTTTGGTATAGAAAGAAACAATTTCTAGATCTAATAACAACATAGACAGTAATGATGAGGACTTGTTGAACTATTTCCATTTTGGTTGTTTTTGTAATTATTAGCAACTGAAGAATGCAATGGACAATTTTCTGGCCTCAAGACCAGCTAGCAAACCATGGCTTGCATCCATAAGCTTTCCCAAAAAGGGTGGTCAAATCTAAATTGGATGTTGGGAGCATTCCTTAATCCTTATTAATTACTGAGTTATTCCTGGCTGAGAACTGTTTGACATGGACCAATATCAAGCCAGAAGCTCTGTTAAAATCCAACAGACTTGGGAAAGTGCCTAAGTCATGCCCTGGCTTTGTTTATGTTAGTACTACAGAAGTCATCCCAACTGGCAATGAATCCAGGCAGAGGGAGTTAATAAAGTCAAAAAACATTAGATATATCAAACTGTTTGTTAAGTGCTTACTATGGCAGCTGCAAACTTATTAGGGAAATTTTATCACAGACCAAAACCAAAACAAACAAACATACAAAACACACACAAACACACACAAATATATTGTTTTAGAAATTTTACCTTAAATTCTCTGGTGGGAAGTCTTCAGCTAGTGTTTAACTTTTGTCAAAAATTAGTATCTCAGACACAGAAAAGGTGCAGAGTGCTGAGATCAGTTCCCTACTTTGTCCAATTTTTTCAATATTCATTCAGCGTCCTCATCACTAAATAGCACTTTTGGCATACTTTGAGAGCAGGGAAAAGTCATGTTTATATGCAGCAGTGAGAAAGGAAATAGAGAGGCTGTAGTGGTGTAGAAGTATTTACATTATCAAAAACATTTACACATTAAAATCTCAGTTAAAAACAACATCATCAACAACAAAACTTTTATGTTTAGATATCCCATTGGAATTAGTAAAATTTATATTTTCTTTCTTTGGCCTTTTCTCAAAGAGTTTATAAAACAGAATGATTAGTACAAAATCAGGAAACGTAAACAGAAGTGTTATTCTCCATACCCCTACTGCTCTTATTTTAGATGATGCAGACATTCAATCATTATAACCCCTTATTATTCAGCTTAAACCACTGCTCAGACTCAATCCTGGACTTGAAGAGAATGCATAGTTTACACACAGTTTGTACTTACACACAGTGTGTATTTCACTGAATGAAAAAGAAATCCTAGAATCATAGACTATCTGAGTTGGAAGGGACCCACGAGGATCATCGAGCCCAACTCCTGGATCCCCAAAGGAAAACCCAAAAAATCAGAAAATGTGTCTGAGAGCGTCGTCCAAACACTTCTTAAGTTTCCTGTAGGATTGTTTCTTTCTCCTTCCAGCCCCTCTCTCACTCGGTCCATGCACCTACTGCCTGCTCTGCGTTCACCTCCACTGCACTCCCCCCCGACCCTACTCCCAAGGTCTCTATTGCCCATCCCCAACTTCCCTGCCTGCAGTGCCAGGGCCAGGACCCACCAACATGGCAGTGGTGGCAGCGTGCACACGCAGGTGCTGCCGAGACACCTGGGAGTATCGGGCCACTATGCTGGGTCTGGTTGGGATGGAGTTAACCTTTCCCTGCAGCAGCCCATACAGTGCTGTGATCTGCACCTGTAGCTAGAAGAGCACTGGTATCACACCAGTGTTGTGTCTGCTGCTGAGCAGTGCTGGTGCAGCATCAGGACTCCCTCCAACCCCTCCCTCCCCCACCCTCAGAGCCAGCAGGCTGGGGGTGGGCAAGAGGTGAGGAAGGAACATCACCAGGGCAGCTGATCTAAACCAACCAAAGGGATATTCCATACCATATGGTGTCACACTCAATAATAAAAGGTGGAAAAAGGAAGGAGAGGGGAGGGGTGAGCTCTCGTGAAAACATCTGTCCTCCTGAACAGCAGCTACATGTGTTGAGGCCCTGCTTCAAGGGCATGGTCTACTTCCCACTCGTTGGTGGGAAGTAGAGATAAATTTCTTTCATCTGCGCTTCCACATGGCCTTTTCTATTTTTTTTCTTTCATTTTTTCCCTCTTTTTCATTTTTCCACCTTCTTCCCTTTCATTTTCCCTTTAGTTAAATTATTTCATTAATAATAATTTTCCCTTAATAATTATTTTTCCTTTAATTAAATTATCCTTATCTTAACCCATGAGTTGTTTCTTTCCTTTTCTTTTCCCCCCCCGAGGAGGGGGAGTGAGAGAGCCATTATGGTGGAGCTCAGCTGCCTAGCAAGGTAAAACATCACACACCCAAGCATGACACACAAGGCATGATGCATGTTCTGGTCCTAGTAATTCAAAAAAGACATGGACAAACTGGAAAGGGTCCAAAGGAGGGCCACAAAGATAATGAAATTGCTGGAGAACCTGCCCCATGAGGAAAGATTGAAATTGTTAGGTCTTTTCACCCTGGAGAAGAGAAGGCTCAGGGTTTCATCACAGTTTTCCAGTACTTAAAGGGTGGTTAAAAAGAGGACGAAGGCTCTCTTTTCACAAGAAGCCACATAGAGAGAAGAGTGGGCAATGGGTATATGTTGAACCAACAGTATTTTCATAGAGTCATAGCATCATAGAATGGCCTGGGTTGAAAAGGACCTTAAAGATCATCAAGTTTCAACCCCTCTGCTCTGGGCAGGGTTGCCAACCACTACAGCAGGCTGCCCAGATCTGGATCCAGCCTGGCCTTGAATGCCTCCAGGGATGGGGCATCCACAACCTCTCTGGGCAACCTGTTCCAATGCCTCACCAACCTCTGAGTGAAAAACTTTCTCCTAATATCTAACCTAAATCTCCCCTGTCTTAGTTTAAAACCATTCCCCCTTGTCCTATCATTATCAACAAATGTAAGCAGGTGTTCCGCCTCCTGTTTGTACGCTCCCTTCAAGTACTCTAAGGCCACAATGAGGTCTCCCTGGAGCCTTCTCTTCTCCAAACTAAACAAGCCCAGTTCTCGCAACCTTTCCTCATAGGAGCGCTGCTCCAGCCCTCTGATCATGTTAGTGACCCGTTTCTGGACCCGTTCCAAGAGCTCCACAACCTTCTTGTGCTAGGGGCCCCAGGCCTGCATCATCTTGATATAAGGAAAAGTTTACAGTGGCAACAATCAACCACTCGAACAACCTCCCCATATATGTAGCGGAGTCCCTATCACAAGAAACTTTCAGGAGCTGAATGGATAATTTCATCTAGGCACTCTTTTCCATGAAAGGTTGGACCAGATGATCTCTTGAGGCCCCTTCAAATGTGGGCTGTTCTAGGATGCTATGATTCCACAGAGCAAAAGTTTTTTTTTATTTTATTTTTTTAAGTTGAGGAGCTAGAATGATAGAATCATAAAATCATAGAATTATTCAGGTTCGAAAAGACATCTAAGATCATCTACTCCAACCTTTAACCAAGTATTGACAAGTCTACCACTAAACCATGTTACTAAGTCCTATATTTACATGTTTCTTGAAGACCTCAAGGGATGGTGACTCAACCAGTTCCCTTGGCAGCCTATTCCAAAGCCACACAATTCTTTCAATAAAGAAATTTCTCCTAAATCTAAACTTCCCCTGGAACAACTTAAGGCCATTTCCCCTCGTCTTGTCACTTGGTACTTGGGAAAAGAGCCCAATTCCCACCTTGCTACCACCTCCTTTAAGGTAACTGTAAAGTACAATAAGGTCTTCATTGAGCCTTTTTTTGTCCAAGCTAAACAACCCCAGCTCCCTGAGCCACTCCCCCCAGGGTTCAGTATTTGGGCCAGAGCCTGGCTCCATCTTCTTTGCACCCTCTTCAGGTATTTTATAAATTCACAAGAGCTCACAGAACTTATAAATCAATTATGTTTCTTAAGAGGAGCCTCATTCCTGAAAAAAAAAAAAAAAGGTGGAATTTATGCCTCTAAAAACTGCCTGAAAATATTACTGTTAAAGCAAAGCATAAAGTTATCACAGAATCAGTTATCTGGCTGTGTTCCTACAGTTTCTTTTGCAAGAGTATTTGCTCATCATACTATGTTATGAACTACTCTCTCAGGAGACAGATCCAAGCCAGAAGCCATGTAATTGTGAAGTGGCAATAGGTTGGCAATGTGCTTGGAACATGCAAAATGCCCAAAGGCATGGCATCATGTTAAGTTTAGCTTCACAGGTTATAAATCAGAGCTCAGGATATGAACAAAGCTGTCTGAAAAAGGCCCCTGCAAAGTCTCTATTGTTCTCATGAAAAAAAAAAAAAAAAGAGGCAGCCACTGGCAAAAAAAGAGGTAATTTTCTGAAATATCCTTAAGCTTAGAGTTTCCTGTTAGGTTTTAACTAGAGTTTGGAGCTGTCTCTTGCTCAGATTTTTATGAACTCTGTGTTTATATGTGTGTGTGTATGTGTGTATAAATATATATATATTTATATAATATATAATATAATAATATATAATATATAATATATTATATATAAATATATATATATATTTGGAGAAAGATACATGAGGGACATGTAAAGAAACATGAGGGACATCTGCATCTATGGAATTCTTGACTGCTACATTACATTACACGTTACAGCACATCATCTTCTCATATAAGATCAATGATATTATATAATGTACCTTAAAAGTTTACAGATGTAGACTTGGAAGTTGCATTATGTGGCTTGTATTTTCACTGAAATATAATGGGAAGACAACTACAGCCAAAGCACTGCTATATATACTTTTGTTTATTTGCTTTAAATTTCAGCAATTCTTTAGCAGTTTTTATTTTCAGCAATTTTACACTAACACTGAAGTGAACATCATGCCTTCTGGCCAACTCCTACTAGCAAGATTTTTCAAGGAGAAATTCCCTCAGCTGTCAACTGTAGCATGTTTCAAAAGCTGCTCAATGGCTGCAGTTACTCTGAAGGAAAGTATGAAAATAGACTGGAGAAGGCTGGGACATGAATTCCTGATCCCATCACTTAGTCTGCATCAAGAGAATGCAAAAGTACCTCTTCAGGGAAAGAAGTGAGTGGAGCTCACTTCATAATTGCCTGAATTCCTGCTTCTCTGACATAGTTCTTTAAAAGAAGACATAGAAATAAAATTTACCATCTACACATTTCCCTCAGTTTTTGGTTCCTGAAATGTAGAGATCAACAGACTCTGCCTTCATGGTTGCTGAACACTGCCATACTGCTATCAGGGGCTAAATATGCCTTTCAGATTTTCAGAAATAATTTTATTATGAAAGTAATTTTTCAGATTCCTGATGCAATGTACATGCAGAACAGTGAACAAAATGATTTTTCAGAAGAATAGTGTACTGTCGTAGAGCTAAGGACGCTATGATTTGTTCTTTTAAGAGATCTCAATTGATGTGTTTTCTTCTAAGACCAAATCATATTTCCAGTGAACAGGTCACAATTTAAATTCCTTCTGGATTCATAAAATGGAAGACGGAATATAATTTTGTTACCTTTGCATACTATATGCTGGCACCCGCAATTAAATTGGTATTGTTTTTAACCAAACCATATGACATGCAATACAGAACCTAGGTAGGTGATCTGTATACAACTCTATCCCAGCTGGGCTATGCACAGCCCAATAAAAATAAATTAGAAGAAAGCTTTGCCTAGTTCAGCCACTGTATATGCTGCTGGACCTGGGTGTTAAGCTGACAGGCACAATCATTTTCACAGATCACCAGTGAAGTACGCTCTGCAAGACATGTGATTTGGAATTACACAGGTTTCTGCACAACTGAAATAATAAATAAAATGGATTTAGCTGCATAATAGTTTGAGACATACAACTAGCAAGAATTTCTTCACCTATACAGCTCAAACAGAAGTCACAGAATTGATACAATTAACTGAAAGCTCTTTTCTGCTTTGTGTTATGCAGAGATCAAGACCTAATGATCACTGTTGTCCCTTCAGGACAGAAAGCTATGATTCCATCATGAGGAATAGAAAAACAATAAATAAATCTCATCAATGGGAACAGTAAAAATGCATGCATTTTACAATAATCATGGGGAATGGCAGTATATGGGTTACATTAATGCATATCTGATGTTTTTGGCATATTTCTTCTTTAAGTAAGGTGGGCTTTCCCTTTCCCTTTCCCTTTCCCTTTCCCTTTCCCTTTCCCTTGCCCTTGCCCTTGCCCTTGCCCTTGCCCTTGCCCTTGCCCTTGCCCTTGCCCTTGCCCTTGCCTTTACCTCTTTCTCCTCTTCCCCTTCTCCTTCCCCTTCCCCTTGCCCTTCCCCTTCCTCTTCCTCTTCCTTTCTCTTTGTCTTTTTGTCTTTGTCTTTGTCTTTGTCTTTTTCTCTCCCTCTCCCTCTGCCTCTCCCTGTCCCTGTCCCTGTCCCTCTCCCTCTCCCTCTCCCCCTCCCTCTCCCTCTCCCTCCCTCTCTCCCTGCCTCTTCATTTTCCACTTCCTCTTCCTCTCTCTTTCCCTTTCTCTCTCTCTTTCTCTCTTTCTCTCCTTTTCTTTTGTTGCTTTTGTTCCTTATCTAACCATGAAAGAGAACATGAAATATTAAATTTAGTTTGTGCTTATTGTCATGGACTGGCTTCTCCAGTCCTCCAGCCTGGAGAAGCAAAATTTGGCAATTATTACTAAATATAGTTAAGAAAACATCCTTTAAAGAGATAACTGAAAACTTATGTTAGTTAGCATGATCAGAACTTAGTGCTTGTTCTACTAGGATAAATATAAATTAGAACATAATGAATTTATCTTTCTTTTTAACAGGACAACCTGTTAGGAAATTCCCTGCTGAAATGAATCTCTATTTTCTCTTACAGCACTCCACAGGATGGCAAATGGAAATGCTGCATTCATGCTATGATCTCAGACTGTAATAATGCTACTACTCTTAGAAAACCTTTGAGTGGCCATATGAGAATAAATTTTAATAACAAATTTGAACTTCTCTACCATGGTCATGCACAGAAATGAAGCATACTTACAAAAATCAATGGAACTGAAAAAGTATCAACAGAATGTAACCAAATTTGAAAGGAAATTCTAATCCTGTTGTTATTTAGTCAGTTTTAGTTATGACCCCTTCAATAATAAGGCAACAGCTTTTGTCTTAACACTACGGAATGCTTCACTACACACCATTTACCCAACCATTGTGCTAGGATTAAATCACAATGAGACTGTACTCTATCCATTAGAACACAGAGTATGGGCCCAATGAAACAGCAACAAATGGTAAACAATTGATGTGAATGCATGCATTGTTTGAGAACAAGGTTTCATTTGTGAAAGAAACACCCTTAAAGCTCAAGACACTTGTTTTGATACAGAACAAATTCATTCACTTCAAAATACATTCCAATGAGACTCCTGGAACTGGTCATATATATTGGGAAAAGATCTGTATGTATGCAAACATTGTGTGAATCCTTGTTAATAGTTCTTGTTACTGTTTATAGTGTTAGTAACTACACTAACTTGTGTGTAACTTTTCCCTGATTATGAGTTATGATTTTAATTTTTCTGCACCTACAATTACTTACAAAGTTTTGTCTTTTGATTATATATGCTATACCATACACTACAAACAACGACTATCAGAATGAATGCAATTTTAATCAAGCGACTCTTCCTCCATCCTCATTTGATAAACCTCCTGCAACAAGAGCAGAAAACTAGACAGAAGACTCTTATCACAGTCCATCATGACACTGAAGAAATACATTAAGTATTGGAGAGAGTCAAAAAGGATGAAGCATATTGATGGTGGGAAGTTCTGCTTGGATGGTGTGCAATGGCAACTGGAGTGCTAAACTTGATGCTACACCCTGTCATGATTTTACTAGGTTTTATTGTATTACGCTTGTTGTTAATAATTGCCTTATGCTTCAGGGTTTGGAGAATGGCTAGACAACTTTAAATGCTGAAAGAACCCCCTAAGGTGTACAACACTGTTTAAATTCTCAGTTTATATAACTGGGCACATGAAAAAAATAAATAAATAATAATAATTCATAGGCACAGAGGCAAGTGGTTGCCACACAACCAGTCTGTGGAGAGAAAGACTTTAGTCACAGGGCAGATTATGGTGATGCAGCCCCACCCTCACAGAGCCCTCTGCGATCTCAGGATAAACTAACATTATGTTCTTGCCATTGTTACAAGTCCAGTGAGTTGGGATGATTAGGCACTCCCTAACTGTACCTAGAACTTCCACTACCTGGACTGTAGCATGACCTAGAAGGTACCAGAACTGTACAATCTGGAAGGTGGTGGAATTGTATCATTGGTAGAATTACCAATGATACAATTACACAAGATTTACCTAACCTGATTTTATGGTTTTACCTAACCTGAATTCTTGATTGCACAAGAATTACCTAACTTGAATTGTGGCCAGGATGGAAAATTACTGACTAAATCCAATAATCTCACAGTCCTATAAATACTAGTCCTAAGCAAAGAGCCCCTTTGAGTTCTTCAGGACAGCAGTGGGCTGTGACCTAGGATCTCCCCCTGAAGTGAGACACCTCTCAGGGCAAGGGCAAGTTCATTATCATCCACCGTATATGCCAACCTAGAGAAAAGTGAGTAATTTTTTTTTAAAAGTGAGTCAGAGGCCTGACTTCTCAAGATTCTATGATTGTCCACTGACACAGAGTAGGGTGAGTAATTCACCAAAAGAGAAGAAGCTCTTGAGAGCGCAACCAAGTTTAGAAATACCCAATCCATTGTAGTGCAGAAATCCTTAATCCCTTACTGTATAGGAATCCTTGATCCCTTGTTGTATAGAAATCCTTAATACCTTTCTGTATAGAAATTCTCGATACCTTGCCATAAGTTTTGTGTGTGAACTTTGCCATTTATGAATCTTTATCTAAGTCATTGTTTTGATTGTAGCAAGCATGACCAAATTATTGTGTTAAATAGGCTAATAATTAACCGATGATTAAAGAAAAAATCATATATCTAATTTTTGATTTACCACAAAGGAATTAATAAAACTTAAAGTGTTGATAAATCAGACCTGTATAAAAATTCCATCTGCAACGCTCATTCTGAAAAAAAAATACTGTCCAAAGAGGATTTAACTGACATACTAGAATTAATAGAAGTGAGAAATTGACAAATTGTTTTTCTTTTCTACTGTACATCTATAACATTTTTGCAGTAGTTGGCTTAAGTATTTATTGTTGGACATGAACAGTTATGAAAATATTCTATGTACTCATGTTTGTCATGAGAATTACCAGCCTGGATGAAGCTGAAGACGCCCTTACTTCAGGAGTCTATCTGTTACAGCAGCTTGCAGAGCCAGCTAAGGAAGATGGGGCAAGCACAAACTTCTGTTACCTATCTGGCTACCACTGCATAGGACCTTTTTGAGGGCGAAGTTGTCAGTGGGTCTCATTTTTAATAATCACTACCCCACATGGCTGTCTCTGAACCTGTGCATTTGCATTTGAAAGCCCCATTATGTTTTTGCTATTACAGCATTGTGCACAAATTGTTTGCAGCCATGATTTAAAAATGTATGTCTCTTTGTTTAAAACTGGTATGGTCAACCACAATAAGCTGAGTCAACCACTTCAAATGATAACAGAGGAAAACAGCACTCTGCTGGTTCCTTGTAACTGCCCTGTGTTATATGAAACACGGAATGCAACCCCTCTCCCAGAACTTCATGCTCTTTTTGACTTTGCAGACTCACGATTACAACATAACCCAGTTGTCTGTTTTCCAAGCTGGAGTTATACTTTATTTAGCCTCTTTTTCTATTAAAATTACTCCTTATCTTTGATTATTCTAATTACTTTTCTAGCATATCATGTATTTCACAGTAGCATAATAACAGATAATGCATTTCCATGACAATTCCTAATTCTATTGATCTTTTTGACTAGTGATATGTACTGTGCTGATCTTTTCAGACAACTCTGCACAGTGAGTTTCAAATATCTTTTCTGAGTGACAAGAGCTAATATAGAGTCCATCATTTTATCTTTTCTGCATATGTATTATCTCATACCATGCACACACAATCTGTTTTCTACATGTCAACCAGAGTTGCCATGATTAAGCCATTATCAGATCATAGTTGTATCCTTAGCAAAAATGTCACAGACTCTATCAAGTAGTATTTACTTTCATCTTCTTGTTATGCCTTCACCAGAAGAATACTAAATAAGGGTACAGGAGAATGTTTAATTAAATTTGATGCTTTCTGATTTTGGAAGTAGCACATGCAATTTACAAATGCACATGTAAAACAAAAGATAATTAAGAAATCAAGAGTTACAAAAATTTTAGAGGAAATAAAAGGTATGGCTAACATATAATGCATAAAACATTAATATCAAAGCTTCTAAACCAATGGTAACTGTATTAAAAAAAAAAAAAAAAAGGAGAGTAAGCTGCCATTCCATGATGTGGAGGCCTATGCACATGAGGCAGACTTTACTGAAAATATACTTAATGACACTGTGAAAATATGTAAGTGTAGAAGTTGATGGGAAAAAGAATACATAAGAGAGAAAGTATATTGGTTTATGTGACAAGTTGTGGAGGTGCCCAGGTGGCCTCCGTTAGAAGAGTCCAGCAGCTGCCCCATGTTAGATAAAAGCCATTTCAGCTGGCCCCAAAAGGGACCCACCACTGGCCAGTCAAGCCAGTGAGCGATGATGGTTGGGCCTCTGGGAGAGCATAAGCAAGAAAGGAAGAGAAAAAACAAACAAACTGAAACAAACAACAACAACAACAACAAAGAAATAAACAAACAAAAAAAACTGTTGAGCAACAGCAGCTGGGAGAGCGAGGAATGAGAAGCAGCCCTGCAGCCTCCCAGGTCAGTGCAGCAGGAGGGCAGGAGGTGCTCCAGGCACGCAGCAGCAGTTCCCCTGTGGCCTGTGCAGGGAAAGGCCCTTGGTGGAGCAGGCTGTCCCCCTGCAGCCCATGGGTCCCACATGGAGCAGATCTCCACGCTGCAGCCTGTGGAGGAGACCCTGGTGGAGCAGGTGGACGTGGCCTTGAGAAAGCTGCAGCCCATGGAGAGCCCCCGCAGGAGCAGGCCCCGGGCCAGAACTGCAGCCCGTGGAGAGGAGCCCACACAGGAGCAGGGGAAGAGAGTGAGGATGAAGGAACAACTGAGACAAAATGCAATGAACAGACTGCAATCTCCCATTCTCCATCAATCTCCCATTCTCCATTCCTCTGAACTGCTCAGGGTAGCAGTGGAGGTAGAAGAATTGAGAGTGATGTTGAGCCTGGAAAGGAAGGGCATGGGGGAAAGTGCTTTTAGTTTGCTTTTATTTCTCACTTCTGTGGTCTGTTATCAATAAATTACATCAGTCTCCCTGTGTCCAGTCTGTTTTGCCTGTGATGATAACATTTAAGTGATCTGACTGTTCTTATTTCAACTCATGAGTTGTTTCATCGTATTTTCTCCCCGTCCTGCTGTGGTGGGGGAGTGAGCAAGTTGCATGGCTGACCTGGTGGCCAGACAAGGTCAACCCACCACAAGGTAAGGATTATGTAGCAAAAAGTGTAGTTCATTGTATGCTCCCGACTGGATAAACTGGTTATTTCAGTTGTCTATGAATTCATGTCTCTGGTGCAAATCTAGAAATTGTAGAATGACAGCATAAAAGACTTTCATTTGCACCCTGCTGCCAAAGAGCTTCTAATACAGTGAGCATTATAGTCTTTGATGGAGGACAGAATATTCAAAATGAAATTGCTGGAAAGGGTATTTTGGAGAGACTGACATTCAGAGAACAGTCCTTACTACAAGCAAAGTGTGAAAATGGATTTTGAATGTGTCAAAATATCTTCCATATCTTCAAAATTCTGCTGTGAAACAAATTTAAAACAAAAATGTATTTGTATTTTTAAAGAGAGTTTTACAAGTGTTAAATACATATTTTGATAATAAAATATTTCAGGTTGCATGAAAATAGATTTTGAAAAGGAGGGAAGTTCACTGACATGAAAAATATGTTTGATGCAAAGAAAAGTTGCAAAGATGCAACTTTTGCAAATATGTTTGATGCAAAGAAAATCCAAATAAGTTGGATTGTGAGGAAAAATGGCCACTGAATGGAACCTTAAATTATAATACTTTACTACAGTTAATGTTGTTTCTAAGGAGAGAAGGAAAGTG
Organism: Anser cygnoides; assembly: GCF_040182565.1. Taxonomy (NCBI): domain Eukaryota; kingdom Metazoa; phylum Chordata; class Aves; order Anseriformes; family Anatidae; genus Anser; species Anser cygnoides. Next base: position 24,570,171 of record NC_089912.1, read on the forward strand.
CGATGAGGTGTCATATGCAGATATGTTTTTCACTTTGAGAAACCACCCGGAATGGCAGAAGGAGTGTGGAATTAACTTAGCCCCACAGGATCCTTTGATCCTGGCAATAGAAAAGGATATGAAGAAGGAAGGGGCAGGAAAAATGAAAAGATGTTGTTCGGCGTGCAGTATCGGGCAGAGATGTTTGAAATTGAATGAGTCAGAGGAGAGAATGGAGGATTATGTCCTCCCGCCCCAGATAATAGAACGAGGCGTGGGGGCGAGCTCAGGAAACGGCAGAATAGATAAGAAAAATGAGAGTTGGGGGAATGGAGACTTTACCCCGATCACGGCTCGAACCCGAAGTAAGGTCGGGCCCATTATTCAAGCCCCGTTACGACAGGCTATGGGGGCTAACGGACCAGCTCGGATAAAAGTACCTTTCACAACTGCTGAGTTAGATTCATGGAAGGAAGCTGTGAAAGGATACCGGGATGATCCAGAACCAGTGGCCCGGAGGTTTGAGCTGATTGTAAAGAATTTAGATCCCGATTGGAAAGATATAGAGATAATGCTGGCAGCATTATCGGAAACGGAAAAGCAACTGGTAATTAAGAATGCACAAACTCAAGTACAGACCCAGGTAACGTCAGGAGTTTTACCTGGAACTGTGGAGGTATATGTGCCCAGAGTGGACCCAAACTGGGACTATAATGATGAGGGTGATTATAGGTTATTAAAAAGATATCAGGAATGGATTAGGATCGCCTTGGAAAGTGCGATACCAAAGTCTGTAAACTGGTCTAGGTTATATACCATAAAACAGGGGCAAACTGAGACCCCGTCAGAATTTCTCGATCGACTAAGGACAGCAATGCAAAAATTTACAACGATAGACCCCTCTTCTGAGGAAGGTAAAGTCCAGCTAGTATCATTGTTCTTGGGTCAGTCTGCGGACGATATAAGGCGGAAGCTTCAGAAAATGAAAGAGCCGGATGTGAGAGATTTAGAAAGGCTGGTGGAAGAGGCATGGAGGGTATTTAGGAATCGAGAAGGGAATGAGAAACAAAGGCTGGGTAGGGCTATTGCTGCGGCAACTGTTGCGGCCTTACAGAGGCAAGAAGAAGCTTTTTGGGGAAAAGGAAGAGGGAATGGGATAAGGGGAAGGTCAGTAAAGCCTCCCCTGAGACCGAATCAGTGTGCATATTGTAGGGAAGTGGGTCATTGGAAAAGGGAATGTCCGAAACAACGGGAGAAGAACAGGTTGATGGTAGCTAGTGTATCTCCCGACCAATGAAGTGGACCGGGGGATTCTACCCTAGCAGATCCGCTGGTTAAAATTAAGCTAGGGAAATCAGGACAGGAAGTGGAGTTTTTAATTGACACAGGAGCGACTTATTCTGTGTTAAACCAGAAATTGATACCAGAGGATGAGGATTTTGTGACGGCGATAGGAGCTACAGGCCAGCACGAGAAAGCCTTTTTCCTAAGGCCTTTAAAATACAAGTTAGGGAAACAGATGGGAATACATAGGTTTTTATATTTACCAGGATCCCCGAAGTCTTTGCTGGGGCGAGATTTACTAGAACAATTAGAAGCGGAAATTGTCTTTGAAAAAGGGAAGGTGGGGTTAAAGGTGAGAGAAGAAAAGCTGATAACCGCGCTAAGCTTAACGCTGATACAAGCAGACCCCATCGGTAAAGTACCTTCGGAGATTTTAGACCAAGTTTACCCAGGAGTCTGGGCTACTGACATCCCTGGGCGAGCCAAAAATGCAGCCCCAATAGTGGTGAGATTAAAGCCAGGGGAAAGGCCAGTTAAGATTAAGCAATATCCCCTAAGATTAGAAGACAGGAAAGGAATTAAGGGGATAGTGGATAAGTTTTTAAAACATGGACTGCTGGTTGAGTGTGAATCTGAATATAATACTCCTATACTACCAATTAAGAAGCCAGATGGGAAGAACTATAGATTAGTGCAGGATTTAAGAGCTATAAATAAGATCACTGAAGATATACACCCTGTGGTAGCCAACCCGTACACATTACTGACTAAATTAAAAGATAATTTAGTTTGGTTTACCGTACTGGATTTAAAAGATGCCTTCTTCTGCCTGACTTTAGCCCCAGAAAGTCAGAAGCTTTTTGCTTTTGAATGGGAAAATCCAGACTCAGGACGAAAGGCTCAATTGACCTGGACCGTATTGCCGCAGGGATTCAAAAACAGCCCCACGATTTTTGGGAATCAACTAGCAAAAGAGCTTGAGGTTTGGGAGGCCCCAAACACCGAAGGAGTTCTGCTGCAATACGTTGATGACCTTTTGATAGCCACTGAGAATAGGAGCAGCTGCATGCAATGGACGATAAGTCTCCTTAATTTTCTGGGTTTGAATGGGTATCGAGTCTCTCAACAGAAGGCTCAGCTGATTCAGTCACGTGTAACTTACTTGGGGTTTCAGATTTCAGGGGGACAAAGGGAGTTAGGAACAGAACGGAAAGAAACTATCTGCCGTACTCCAGAACCACAGACCATTAAGGAATTACGAACTTTTCTAGGGATGACAGGTTGGTGCCGTCTATGGATTAATAATTATGGACTAATTGTAAAACCCCTATATGACCTCATCAAGAATAACCAATCGAAATTGGTCTGGACGGGGGAAGCACGGGCTGCCTTTAAGAAGCTTAAATTGGAGTTAATGCGAGCACCAGCTTTGGGTCTACCGGACTTGTCTAAACCCTTTTGGTTGTACTCCTATGAGAGACAAGGGATGGCTCTGGGGGTGCTGGCACAGAAGCTGGGCCCCTACAGGAGAGCTGTGGCCTACTTCTCTAAACAACTGGATGAAGTAAGTAAAGGTTGGCCGGGTTGCCTTCGAGCGGTGGCCGCTGTCATCATGAATATACAGGAGGCTCGGAAGTTCACTATGGGACAGAAGATAACCGTGCTGGTATCACACACTGTCTCGGCAGTCTTGGAGCAGAAAGGGGCACACTGGTTATCCCCTCAAAGATTTTTAAAATACCAAGCAATACTGGTGGAGCAAGATGACGTAGAAATTGTGGTTACTAACATTGTGAACCCAGCTTCTTTCCTTAGTAACGCTCCTGACGAGCCAGTGGTCCACGATTGTATCGAAACTATGGAAACTGTGTATTCTAGCCGACCAGATCTCAAGGAGGAGCCCTTGGAAGACGCGGACGAATCATGGTATACTGATGGAAGCAGCTTTGTGAAACAAGGACAACGCAAAGCAGGGTATGCGGTGACGACCACTCAACAGGTAATTGAGTCGAAACCATTACCCCTTGGGACGTCTGCTCAGAAAGCAGAAATAATTGCCCTTACGCGGGCATTGGAACTAGCAGCAGGAAAGAAAGTAAATATCTGGACAGACTCTAAGTATGCATTTGGTGTGGTGCATGCACATGGGGCTATCTGGAAGGAACGAGGATTATTAACGGCCCAAGGAAAACAAATAAAATATGCTGAGGAGATTTTGAAGTTGTTGGAAGCGGTAAAGCACCCAGAGAAGGTGGCTGTTATACATTGCCGGGGACACCAAAAAGGAACCGCTGACTTCGAGGTAGGGAACCGATTGGCTGACCAAGAAGCAAAAAGGGTGGCCGGATTGGCTGAGGCAGAAGCGCTCACTTTAATACCAGACGGTAAAATACAAACTTTAGGTGAAGGACAGGAACCTAGGTACACACAGGAAGATCAAAAGTTAATTGGGGACCTGGGAGGAAAAGCAAGGAGTGATGGATGGGTATACCTGAAAGATAATAGGGTTGTACTACCCTCTAATTTAATATGGCCTATGGTCATGGCAGAACATAATAAGACTCATTGGGGAGCAGACACCTTATATAAAAATCTGAGTCGAGTCTTGGTGGGAAGAAATCTGTATACTACGGTAAAACAAGTAACCCAGCAATGCAGTATTTGTTTGCATCATAACCCTAATACAGAAAATAGGGTAAAGTTCGGAATAATCAGTAAAGGAAACTATCCAGGACAACAATGGCAGATAGATTTTTCAGAACTGCCAAGAAAAGGGGGGTATCGATACTTGTTGGTTTTGACAGATACTTTTTCCGGGTGGCCGGAGGCTTTTCCCTGTCGAACCAACAAGGCAAGAGAAGTGGTTAAGGTTTTACTGAATGAGATAATACCGTGTTTCGGAATTCCGGCAGCAATGTCCTTGGATAGAGGCTCTCATTTTTGTGCGCAAATAGTTCAAGAAGTAAGTAAGGTCTTAGGGGTAGACTGGCAACTCCATACCCCTTACAGACCACAGGCAAGCGGACAAGTGGAAAAGATGAATCATCTAATCAAACAACAAATAGCCAAAATAGGGCAAGAGACTAATTTATCATGGCCTCAGTCTCTCCCTTTGGCTTTACTTAGAATTAGAGTAAAACCACGGACAAAGGAAAATCTAAGCCCTTTTGAAATATTATACGGAAGACCCTATCAGTTTTTGTTCAGCGGGGAGGACCTGACGCAACTGGGGTCGGGATACTTGTATAATTATTTAATAGGACTCCAAAAACAGTTGGATCAAATATCTAAAGTTGTCTCAGGAACCAGGGCTAGAGGGCTGGACCAACCAATCCACCCCTTTAAACCTGGGGATTATGTGTATGTAAAAGCATTTGCAGGTCGCCCTTTGGAAGAAAAGTGGACGGGACCATACCAGGTGCTGCTGACAACACATACCGCCATCAAGATTAAGGAGCAAACGGCCTGGATCCATTATTCGAGAGTGAAGAAAGCTCCAAAAGCCCCCTGGAAAGTAACGCTGGTGAACTGAACTGACGGTGAACTGAACTGACGGTGAACTGAAACTAAAGTTCAGTCAAGCGAAATGAAGACACTATGGTCAGGAGTATTTAGTAATGTAGTTAGCAGAAATTTAGTTAACAGAATTGTTTTATTTCTGTGGCTTATAGTTGTAATTGAGATTCAAGAATTGGAAGGTGCTTCTATGATGATAGAGAATGGTGGGTGGCCTTGGTCTGAAGCCGTAACCACGGAGGATAAGAACATTAATGGAAAGTTAGCAGTTGTGGTTATTTGGCGAACAAATGGTGATCATTTACATGCATTATCAGAATGGCAAAATTTAGGGGAAGGGTGGATACACCAAAGAACTGTAGGGGACGAAATTGAAATAGGGTGCCGAATGATTAATGGAACAGTCCACGAGAAAGCAACGGGGATTTTAGTAAAACCGACTTCCAAAAGTGGCCAACAAGAAGGTTGTATCCGCCCAGGTAAATTAGATTGTTGGTATAATTTTATATTAACACAGACTGTAGCAGTTAACTGTTTTTGGACTAATAATGGTCAAAAGCTCGAGATCAAGGAAGGCGAGAGCCTCATGATAAATTTTACAATATATGCTATACTTCCTACGACAGTGAGACCCCCTATTGCACTTCCTTCCCCTACAACCTATGCCCAAGCCCCAGTCAAGCTGGAACCCAAAATTTATGAAACAGGCCCATATGTAGTAAGGAACACAGGCCAACAACAATTGTTATTTAATCCAGAATGGTCTCTCAAGCGTGTTGAATTGCTAATACAAATTAACATCTCAGCAGTTCAACCAGCCTGTTCTCCTTTCCTAAAGACATCATTAGAAGGCTGGACAATATGGTCACAAAAGCAAGTACACCTCAGGGGCAGAACACAAAGAGACTTAACTGGAATGCTAGGAACAGGATTAGGAGTTTTAAATGGAATTGATTCAGAAATACTAATGAATAAGCTAGCCACAGCAACAAGCGATTTGACAAAACTAAAACAGCCCCTGCAATCATCCTTACTGGCATTGGGAACTAGCCAATGGCAAGTTTCAAAGGTGTTACCAATATGGGAAAAGGCTGAAGACCAGGACCACAGACTAATAATAGATGCACTTAGTATGGCGCAAGGTAATGTATCTTTAGCTCTTAGTTGTATACAGGTACAGTTATGGATGCAGGCAACGGCTGCCTTGATCATTAGGGAAGGAAGTGAAGGCATTTTTCCGGCTGAAGTCCGAAAGATTGTTTGGGACAATGCCAATGATTTTGAAAAGAAGTTCCAATCTTGGTGGACTCTGGTAAATTTTACCTATGATCCCATTATTAACATGGCTACTGCCCTTGTGCTTACTATACGTAATGCTACAGTTTATGTTATCCACCCCATTGTTGCATTAGGGTTAAATCATGAGGAAACAGTGCTCTATCCTTCAGAGCATAGAACCTGGGCCCGGATGAAGAACGGGAAATGGCAGTCTGTGAATCTAGAATCATGTGTTACCCGGGAACAACAAGGATTTATTTGTGAGAGCAACACAATTGATGCTCAGGATGTCTGTCTTGACACTGAGCAAGGTGTTTGCCACTTTGAAATTCATCCAAATACTAGTCAAAAGACTGTGCTTGTATATATTGGTCAAGGCTGTGTGTGTTTAAGAACTGCTTGTGCTTTTGTAGAAGTAGATAAGGAAAACATAACTCTACCTAGCAAAAATCACTCTAACTTTTGTATTTGTAACTTTGTTAGAATCATCGGGTGTGATTTTTTATATTCAGCACCAGTGGTATCCCACCAGTTGATCAAGTCCAACAACACAATGTATCACAAGTTATTACCCACACCTATTGGGATGAACCTCACGCTAGTGAAGCAATTACTTAAACACCAAGACCTGATCAAAATTTTAAAAGGCATTCAGGAAGATGGAGAGAAGACTTTAATCACTGTCCACCATGATACAAAAGAAATAAACAGAGTTTTGCAAAGAGTAAAACAAGACACAGATCATAGCTGGTGGGACAAACTCTTTGGATGGTCGCCAACTGCAACTGGGATTTTGAACACATTGTGTCACCCAATTATTGTTCTATTGATGTTAGTTGGTATAAGTTTAATATTGTCTTTTGTAATACTTGTTTGGAATTGGAAATTGTTACAACGAATGGCAATATTAGCTTCCCTGACGAGAGTACATGGCAAGGTATTGAGGGATACATATCGTAGAGGCTGGGAAGAAGAATTTTTGTATTCGGAAAGGTCTCTACCGACATAGAGGAAATATAGAAACAAACAAAGGTTCTGTATAAGATTAGTAAGGATAACATTTCATGGGGCTTTGAGGAAATATGGAATAAGTTAGCCTCATGGTTACCCAATTTTCAATAGTTAGAACAAGTTTTTACTGATCTGGTTATGTTATTGGTAGTAGGAATATTTGTATGTATGTTACTGCGATACTGCTAATGATAAGGGCATTCAATGCAAAAGAATTTGCATGGGGAAAAGAAAAGGGGGGATTGATTAGGGAAGCTGAGGCGATTCCAGATAAGAAAGGGTTAAGAATGTAACTATTAAAGGAGAACAGAACATTAGGTGTAGGGCAGGAAACAGATGTACGGACAATGTATCTCGAAATAGGACATATACGGGCAATATATCTCGAACAAGACATTGGAATCCAAGATAAGAAAATAATGAGCAGAAGATTCGAAGAAAAAACAATCCTTGTGGTTACGAAGAAAGCTAACTCAGCAGAATCCTGACCAAGGGTGAAAAGTACACTGTGAGGAAGACTTATGGCCTTCCTCTCTGAGACCACCGACCACAGCTCGACGACCCCTGCCCAAGACCACTGAGAGGATCTGCGCAGGCGCAGGACACAAAAAACTGATTAGCATGAGAAGCGAGAGTAGGCGGGGTTAGATAATGAATATGTATAGGCGTTAATAAAATATTAATCACTGTGATGTATAAATTTGGGACGGCTTTTCACTTCGGGATGCACGATAGGCGGAAAGATCCCCCGTGCATCCGGCGCCGTCAATAAAGAATAAATCACTTAAAGAAATTGGATTTATGATCTTTGAATCAATTCCGTTTTGGTTTGTGAGATCAAGCATTACTAGCACTTTTCTTGTCCACAAATAATCCAGATGACACTAAACTATGAAATGCTGTATACCAGCTTCCTAAAATACAAAGTATTTTAATACAAAGTATTAAGAACATTCAAGTTTACTTCTTTCTATGTGTGTTCTCTGTATATTCCTTCTCTTGTTGCTGTCACGTCATCATTAAACACCAAAGGCAAGAATACAAAACTACTTTAGGCATCCACTCCTCATTTCAAATCGACCCCAGTCAAAATCTGGTGCTCTTTATGTAATCCCTACTGAATATACACTGAATGACTAATAGCATATTTTATTGCTAGTGTTGTTAGTGCATCGTTTGCTTTTTGTCAGTTCTGCATATTGTAATTTTCCTCTCTGACATTAGAAATTTATTTCTTTTTTATTTGCTATGTTCTCACAGTGCTCCTTGTCAGCATATTCTCTAACACCTAATTTTGAAAATGTTAATGCAATTGAATGTAGTTGACAGAATGCATACATTTATTCATCAGCATTCTTGTCAGTTGCAACCTTCCATTAAAGTCTCTTCAAGACAGCAGATCTTAATTTTCCTGCTTTCTTCAGATTCTCTCAGGTCATCTATTTCTAACTCTGGTTTCAACATACTCTGAGTAACTTTACTTGATAGCTGCACCTATCATAAACTGTCATTTGTGACTCATCTTTCCACCTATTCTGAAACAGTACATATGTTTGTAAATACATTTGTCGCTTGGACATTTTAATAATGATATGTCCATCCTGCTATGACTTTTTTGTTTGGGGAAAAAGGCCAATTAGCATTTTTGGATTTCCCTCCAGCAAACAGAATTGTCCTGTCACTACACTCCCTGATAAAGTAAAGAGTCCCTTCCCAATTTCCTGTAGGCCCCCTTTAAATACTGGAAGGCCACTGTAAGGTCTCTTTGGATCTTTCTCTGCTCTAGGCTGAACAAACCTAATTCTCAGCCTATCTTCAGAGGCAAGGTGCTCTAGCCTTCCGATCACCTTCAAGTCCCTTCTCTGGACTCACTCAAACAGGTCTATGTCTTTCACATGCTGGGAGCCCCAGAGCTGACCACAGCACTCCAGCTGGGGTCTCATGAGAGCAGAGCAGAGGACAAGAATCAGCTCCTTTGACCTGTTGGCCATGCTTCTTTCGATGCAGCCCAGGATACTATTGTTTTTCTGGGCCAAGTGAATATTGATCACTCACGTAGAGTTTTTCATCTACCAGGACACAGTTTACCTCATATTACAAAGTAATATGCACATGTAGGCATATATTCAGTACAATACTTGTCCATTTTCTGACCTTGAGTTTACAATTCCAATTGGTATGAAGGGATAAACTGCTTTCAAATATCATGCTGCAAATAAAGAAAATATTATAAGCTGTGACTGACTTGAATAGCCTGAATAATTTTAGTTTGAGATGATTAATCATGCAAAACAGTCTAAATAAATACAGCGAACTACCGTCCATGATATCCAGTCTGAAAATAATCAGCCTTTGAATTAGAATGTTCTGAATGATCATGCTCTGAGCACCAAATGGTGGAGCACATTAATTTAATAGGATGTATCTCATTATGTATTATTCTAGGACACTTTTGTAAATGAGATGTTTACCTAAATGAGTTTATCCCTTCTGGTAAGATGAAAACAAATATGCCATATCCTTGGAATTAATTCAGATCATTCAGCATACTAAAGTATGTTTAGAACCCTTCCTCTTGGTGTATGAAATAAAAATTTCCTTTATATGTGAGCAGATATTATAAAGTGATCTTCACAGGAACTAGCTAAAACAATTCTTTACCCTGATGGATAGAAAAACAGCTATATCGTAGTCAAAGTTTTAGCAAATATATACAAATTACACTAGGTTTCAGAATCTGATCATGCAAAACAAAACACTAACGTTAGTCTTCAGTTATGTAAAGATTTGCTTTGTCTAAAATATATTTCTCATATTTTATTCCTACCTGAATTTTTTTATTTTTATTTTTTTAACTCAATAAAATAGTTTTTTTTAAAGGAAGGTAAAATAACAAATACTTAATTTCTCAAACAATCACATGAAAAACATGAGGTTTCTGAGGAGTTTGTTTGCCAGAATTAAATGTATGAAAATGCAATACTTTGTCTGCTAACATATGTAACGTAGTACTTAAAATAGGATAGTCTCCTTCTGGGCAACACAGTGAATTTTGCTAAGTTGCCATAAACAGAAATTGTTTTTCAGACATATCAAATTACAACGTCTTTTGCCAGTTCTTCCCTTCTTCTCTTTATTTCTTGCTTTTTGTTCTCTCTCTCATTGTAGTTCTTCGAGACAATCATAAAAATTATAAACAATATACCACCTCCATAATTTACTATTTTCTAAACCTCCTGAGACATATGATTTTTTTCATTTATTAATGATTCTAAAGAAAGAATACCAACACAAATAATTTTATACTTAGAATTCTTCTATATTTGAATTTTTCAAATTGTCTTACCTTGAAAATCAGGAGGAAATTGCTTTGTTCACATTAAAATTTTGTTCCCAGAAGTCTTTCACTTCTTTTTGGAAATGTTTTCAGTTTTCAGCTTTCCCCACCTAAGAGTCACATAAGTCACATTTTAAAACAAACCTAACAAGGAAATTTTTATACAATTAAATATGCAAACTTTATTATTATTATTGTTGTTGTTGTTGTTGTAGTAAGGGAGAGTAAAAAGTGCAAGGGGAAGGGGCAAAGTAGGGAAGAAGAGGTCCTGAGATAGATCTAGTATCTCATTTTTCTTCACTGACAAAAAATGTCTAGTGGTTGCTTTCCTCTCCTTGAAAGTACATCATATCGTATGAGAACCTCTTAAAGAAAGCTGAAGTTTATGAATAATTATATTTGTTTTCTCTTCAGAGTTGCTCATACCATAAGCATCTTCCTAGACAAATGCTGCCATTTTCTAAAATGCAAGATCTGGTGGGGATAACAGGAAAAAAAAAGAAAGAAAGAAACAAACAAAAGGTCTAAAACCATGAAGAATCTGTTGAAGTCCTTAGTATTTTGCTGTACTTAGAGATATTGTATTACAGTTTTAACTCAATAAGCAATTAAGCACTAAAAATGCATTTATCCTCCAAATAAGAAAAGTATAAGAATTGAGGACATTAAGAATGTTTTGATCAGTGGCTTTGAGGTCACATACTTCATTTAGTTTCACCTGTATTGCCTAAAATCAATAAATCTAAATACCAGGCTAACTTTGGAAGCAAGAGCATTTATCAAACAGGCAAAATAGCTTTTTGCTTTATAATCATCTAGAAGTCTGGTGGAGACAAAAACTACTAAAAAGAAAAAAAAGGAATTATTTTTATATAATTATGAGAGAACAATGTAATGAGGTGTAGAGATAAACTAGTTCATGATGTGCTATGGAAAATTATTTTACAAAAAGTTATTTTCACTTTAAATTGAGAAATTATTTTGCAATGAGATGTACTATATAAAATGATTTGGAAAAGGATCTCTGGAGAAGTTAATTTGCAATAAGATACTTTGAAGCAGAGTTATTATAAATGAAGATTGTATAATTGGTGAAAGAACAAAGGAAAAATCACTAGGCAAAGTGATGCAAGCACACAAGAATCTGATTTATTCAAAAGTTAGAGAAATTAGAGTCTCAGTTTGTAGCTGAAAAAGGAATGCAACAAAAGAGAATGTAGATCTTATAAAATTTTGGAGAAAGTAGAAAGAACAGTTGTATTAACTGAATTTCAATTTACATTGACCACAAATTATTTTTGAAAAAGAAGACAACCTAGTGTTAATCATGTACATATGACCCTGTCTAGACATGTATCTTTGTGGAAAATATGTCTTTTGATATTTCCTTCTCCAAATAACATGTATTTGTTATCCTTGTTGAAGATTCAGAAGGCACCAAAAACACAGCTTGCTTCACGTAGAGGCAGTAAAGACTGGAGGGGAAGATTCTTTTGAAATTGTTTTCAAAGGATGTGATGGTGCTATAATTTTTTGTTTATTTTCTATCTGCAGTTTCCTAATAAATGTGCAGAAATCCACACAAGAACCCTGCAGTTCAATTCTTTGTATTAGCTCTGGAAATAAAACCTTTCTACTGACATCTTAGATTTTGATTCAGCTATGAAGTGACCTAGTTAATCTAATTCTGTCATATGTATTGTTTCTTTGTTCTTTATATTCACAATTGTAATTGTAAATAAATGTAATTACAAAGTATGTAATCACATTTGACATTTTTTCTTTGTAGTTTTATAAAGCTAATGTTAAAATGATGTCTTTTTAATATCAAATACCTCACAAAACAATTTTTGCACTATTAAGCCAATCTTAGACTCTGTCATGCAAGGTGGATACCTCAACATTGTCTAAACCTATATGAGTTTGTTGACACTACACAAAATGTCACAAAAGCAACGAAACAAAGATTTTTCAGGTGTTGATCACATTCTTTCTAGGTTCATTGACTTTTCTATTTTCATTAATGAAGACCTTTTTTTTTTTTAAGTACAGAGTGCTTTTTATTAGAAATGTGTTTGCAGATGAAATAGAAGGAGTTCACAGATGAACTAGGAGGAGTGGCTGACTCACGAGGGCTGCACGGCAATTGAGTAGGAACTTAATAGGCTGAAGAGGTGGGCTAACAAGTAACTCATGAAATTCAACAGGAAGTGCAAAATCCTGCACCTAGGAAGGAACAGCTCCTGGCATTAGGACATCCTTAGGGCCACCCAGCTGGAGAGCAGCTTGACAGAAAAAGACCTAGGAGTCCTGGTAGGCACCAAGTTGAACACGAGTCATCGATATGCCCTTGATGCTAAGAAGGCTAACAGTATTTTGGGCTGCCTTAGGCTAAGTATCGCCAGCAGGACGAGATTATCCATCCAGTCTGTATAGCACTGGTAAGGCCACTCCTGGAGTACTGTGTCCAATTCTGGGACCCCAGTACAAAAGAGACATGGACACATTGGCAAGAGTACAACAGAAGGCCACATAGGTAATCATGGGACTGGAGTACCTCTCCTACAAGGAGAGGCTGAGAGAGCTGAGGCTGTTCAGCGTGGTGAAGAAAAGGCTCAGGGTGGAATCTCATCAATGTGTATAAATACACCAAGGAAGGTGTAAAGGGGACGGAGCCTGGCTCTTGTCAGTTGTGCCCATTGCCAGGGCAAGAGGCAATGGGCACAAACTGGAATACGAGAGGTTCCCTCTAAAGATTAGGATGCACTTCTCTACTGTGCGGGTGACAGAGCACCAGCACAGATTGCCCAGTGAGGCTGAGAAGTCTCGCTCCTTGGAGATCTTCAAAAGCCATTTGGACATGGTTCTGGGCAAGCTGGCATCCCTCTTTGAGCAGAGAGGCCTCGACCAGGTGACCTCTAGAGGTCCCTTCCATACTCATCTATGCTGAGATTTTGTGCATTTGAATCTATATATTTTTGCCAAGTTCTTCTGTCATTCAGTCTTCAACTACGTACTACAGTCAGTTTATACTCATTAAGAAAAACTGCTTGTTTAAATCTAGGTTTTCTTCATTTGGTATATCAGCACCTATTACTTCTGTAAGTAATCATTAACACACATTCATTTCCAAAGACTCTAAAGAGACCTATTTTTATATTGCTTTTGATTAATTCTAAAGGCATATTTCTGTCTTAGAGTACTGGAATGTTTTCATTTGCAAGAAGTCTCAGTGTAATCAGTGGAAACAGATAAAAGAAAGTCTATTATTTAGTATGAGCAAGGATTGCAAAGCCAAGGTGAGACAAATTGAGCAATTATTCTCAGAAACAAAATCTAAAATACATACAACATTAGCAATTGATTTTAAATATTCTTCTTAATATTAAAAATAACAAATGGAAAAGTAGGAGTCTTCCTAAAAGGATAGGTTTTTCGTTTGTTTGTTTGTTTTTTGCACATTACATCTTCTTCAAAAGATCTTTTTTAAACTATATTTCTGACCAAAATAGAATTTTCCAACCATAAAAATCCTGACATGACCTTAAATACAGTATTGCAACTGTGACAATAGTATATGTGCAAACAACTACCAAAGGCAATAAAGTAAGCCACTAATATAAATTGTTTTAAAATGGCATATAGGTAAGTATTTGGAAAAAGAAATATTATGTGGAGTAGAAATGCTAAATCATGGAAAGGATATGTGGTAAATGCCAACTTGCAGAGCTAAAAGATTTACTGAAAAATCTAAATGCAACTTTATTTTTCCATAGAGCAAGATGAACCTATTACCAAATTCCATGCCAAATCTTATGGATTGTCATGATAAAGTGATAATAAATTGACATTTATTGTGCCAAGTCATTGAATGGGTTTTCTGCTTTCCTACACAAGATGTATTAAATTCTGTTAGTATCTCCCCATCTTTTTACAAACACAGCTGGCAGATGTTTACGTCATATAGACCTGAACTGTAATACCGAAATCATGTATTTATATATAAGCACTAAGCACTTCTACTTTGCAAATCACACAATCTTTGCAAAATTGGAAATCTTGAGTTTCAATGTTGATATTGGGGTGGTTTTCCTTTGGTGGGCAGCCGAGCTCCACCACAGCCGCTCTCTCACTCCCCCTCCTCAAAGAGAAAGGGGGAGAAAATATGATACAAAGGGCTCAAGGATTGAGATAAGGATGGGGAGATCGCTTAACAATTATTGTGATGGGCAAAACAGACTCAGCATAGGGAGATAGTAAGATTTATTGCCTATTACTAACAAGTTAGACAAGTGAGAAACAAAGGAAAGAAACCAAAAACGCCTTCCCCCCATCTGACCTCTTCCACCTACTCCCCCCAAGCAGCACAGGGGAACGGGGAATGGGGGCTGTGGTCAGTCTACAGCACTTCGTCTCCACCACTCCTTCTCGGTCCCTCTCTGCCCCTGCTCCCCGTGGGGTCCCTCCCACGGGATGCCGTCCTTCCTGAACTGAGCCTGCGGGAGCTGCCCACAGGCAGCAGCTCTTCAAGAACTGCTCCCACATGGCTCCGTACCACGGGGTCTATCCATCCCCCAGGAGCAAACTGCTCCAGCACGGGTCCCCCACGGGTGGGCGGCAGCTCCCCAAGGCCCCCTGCTCCTGCGTGGGCTCCTCTCCACAGGCTGCAGCTCCGGCCCGGGGCCTGCTCCTGCGGGGGCTCTCCATGGGCCGCAGCCTCCTCCAGGCCACATCCACCTGCTCCACCGGGGGCTCCTCCACGGGGGGGGCTGCAGTGTGGAGATCTGCTCCACGTGGGACCCATGGGCTGCAGGGGGACAGCCTGCTCCACCAAGGGCCTCTCCACAGGCCGCAGGGGAACTGCTGCTGCCTGCTTGGAGCGCCTCCTGCCCTCCTGCTGCATTCACCAGGGGGGCTGCAGGGCTGCTTCTCACTCCTCTCTTTTCCAGCTGCTGTTGCACAGCAGCGTTTGTTGTTGTTGTTGTTGTTTGGTTGGTTTGGTTTGGTTTGGTTTGGTTGTTTTGTTTTTCCCCCCTTTCTTAAACATGCTCTCACAGAGGCATAAACAACAACTCTTATTGGCCCAGCTCTGGCCAGCAGCATGGACTTTATCTCACATTCTTCTCACAGAAGCCATCCCTATGGCTCCCCGCTACCAAAGCCTTGCCATGTAAACCCACTACAGATATGTAATGCCTAATAATATGTGTGTATATATGTATATGTGTATGTGTGTGCATATGTACTTATAGGTCAATTTTGCAGGGCATTGCCTCAAAAAAGTAGTTGCAGAAATGAATATGCCTTAAGCAGATTAAAAAAAAAAAAAAAAAAAGTTGTTTATCTCTCACATCAACGGTGTTGTATGTACTACTGAATAGTGAACACAAGCATGTAAATTAATTTTCTTTAAATATAAGTCATTTTGATATTATAATTTTAATTCTTATCTTAGTTGCAGTTTGTGATATTGGAGACAGGTCAGCAAAAAACATGGCTATTAAGATGAGAGGAATAGAATGCTGTTATACTAAGAACAAAGTACAAGGGCTTGACTTCTTTAGAAAGCAAACTGTCAATATGAGAGTGAATGTTTATCATTCATAAGCACTTTGAATGGAAAAAAAATCCAAGATTAATTAAAAAAAAACAAAATCACATGCTAAATAATAAATAAGTGTACATTGCTAGCCAAAGAAAATTAAAAGATTTATTGCCATCAGACTAATAAGGCACAGAATATCATTCAGTTGTGAGGTCATAAACAATGAGTGGAAAAGTAGTAGAAGTGAACTACTTTTGATACCGTGAGTAACTTGAGGGAGGACTGCAATGACGACGCAGGAATTCACTTTCAGTCATGTCTTCTCATGACTGTAATATAGTTGTTTATTGCAACTTATTCCTTATTGTTTATAGTTGCATCACTTATTAATATTTGTGAATGCAGTGGAGGAGAACATTTGCTACTTAAATGTCTGATGAAGTGTACGGAAACTATTTGGTTTGTGAAGCTTGAAGGCAGTGTATCTGCTGTTGCAGCTTCTTCTAGCTTCTCTTCTGTGAATTACCCAGGTTTCTGAGCCAACCGTGAGTCCCTCTGCAAGCATGCAGCTAACCTAAAGGTTTTTCCGTAATGGTAATGCCTCAAAATAAGAAGGTGGTGAAGAAAATTTTCAGAAATTTTCCTTCCTCAAATAAAATAGATCCCGGTTATATGCTCTAGCACAAATCCATATATTGCAAAATTATTTCGAGTACGAAAACCTCAGCAGGGGTTTAGAATGCAAAGAATTTTCACTGCATTTTGTGGTACTCAAAAATGGAGCTTTTTTTCATCTAAATGAACTAAAAATCTGAAAAAGTAAATCTGACAGGTCGGATAACCCAACATGCCAAGTCTGAAACACTACTAACTGGCCGAATACTACTTCTGAGCCATGGAGGGTTGAGAAAAACTTTACAAGAAGATGTTCTTGAAATTCCTGTTTTTCTTCCAGTGCATTCTAATATCTGAATTCTCTCCTATGGGATCTCATCTGTTAGAATATAATGGAAGGAAAACATATAACCTCTCTGGAGGTAGTTAGCAAAGATATACAAAAAATCAATGACTCCAGAGAGCGCACTCACATCAGAAAGAATTGTTTCCCTATTTCATTAAATGAGCCTACTAAAGCAAGAAAGGAAGGGATGTAGCTTTGCAGATATTTCACACTTCTTCATTTAAAAGAAATGAAGAAAATGAACTTTCATTCACTAACTTTCTCCATTGTCTTAAACAATATATACTCTCTATATGACTCTTGAAATCAGCTTCAGCTATTTTTTGCAAAATTTATTTTCATAAGAAATTGAAAGGATGGGCTTCTGATATATGATACCATTTTTCAGCATCTCTGGAGTCACATTACTGGATGACATGGCTTTATATGAAATCAAGATTATCCTGAGACTGCTAAAACTTACATTTCTTTCCCTGTGAGTTGAATTAAGAATGTCAAGCAAATAAGAGAATTATTTCTCATGCATCAGTTCACATACTCACTTTGTAAAGAATATTCCTAGCTCCCCTGATTCAATGAATTCCAGCTACAAGATGATTTATTATTTCAGGCCTTTTTTGTAGCCTTATTCATTTTTTATTGTGAGTATTCATTGTCCTTATGTTAATCCAAGTAGTCTGTTTGCTGCAGATTGACTCTGAACACCTAATGTTAAAGTGGTAGAGGTCATAAGATGAACAAATAAGCAGAATCAAGAGTATATGCAACTCAAATAGACAAATAGGGATCTGCTACTCTTCCACTGTTTATACTATCCACACCTCTTACTAAGCACTCAGTAGATGCTTTGGAAGGAATGGAGGAAAGGGCAATTCAGTTGACATTTCCAGTATCAGATGAGATTGCTGTGTTAAGAAATGTGAAAGTAGGATTGTATCATTTCCTACCTTTTCAAATATTGTTTCCCTGTGATCAAGATTTATTTTGACTTATTCTATGGCAGGTATTAGCACATTGTTCCATGTTTACATCTAACTGCAGCCACTACATCAGAGTTCACAGTATGTGTAAGTACACATCTGGTTTAGAAGTTGTATGAAAAATATACTCATTAGTGTGTTGAATGGTGAACTACACTCTAAATGTTGGTCAACATTTCCACTCACAATCTATGTATTTGGGTAACCACAGTGTCAGTATGGAAACAGCCACAAAACTCTTGATTATGATTAAAACTTTTCACTTTAGCCAGCTAAAAATATGTAATGAGACTTGATCTTAATCAGGGAGTGGAGGGTTGTTGTTTTTGTTGTTGTTGGCGGTTTGATTTTGTTATTGAGTTTTCGGGGGTTGGGGGGGGTGGGCGGGAAAGGGGAAGTGCATGTCTAGTAAAGAATTGGTGAGTTGATGACATATTTTGGCCTTAGGGACACCTTCTTCACCGTGCTGCTACCATCCCTTCAGCTATTCTTCCATCAGGCAAAGTCACAGCTTATTTTCCCTGGCAACCACAGCGTCTGGCAGAGACATAGCATACATGTCCCTGTTTGGTGTATCCCTAATAGATATGCCCAGAGATGTACTAAGGAGTTTTTTCAACTTCATTACCATTAATGTTTTCAGTAGTGGAAACTCAGGCATGAGAAAGAATGCAACTGTGCCATATAAATGAATGTATGCTTGCTGCATGAATACTCCTTCAATTTTACTTCCTTAATGTTTGTCTCTCTTTAATTTCTCTTAGCTGTCCATTATAATTCTTATCTGGGAATAATAAATATGGAGAACATGCTGTTTTTATTTCAGCTGGTAAAGTGTTTCTCCTCTGGTTCTTGCTAAAAAAAAAAAAAAAAGTGAACTTTTCTAAACACACACATAAACACACTTCTCTAAACCCAGATCTCCTAGAAATACTAGCTTTTCAAAAGGATAACATTTCCAATTACAATTATGGTACTAAATAAAACGATCAGGCAACTGTTCCCTGGTCCCAAGGCCTTCTGGTACGGTACAAATTTTACCAATGCCAGTAAACTCTCCCTCCTCTATCAAGAATGATTCTGATCCCATGCAACCTCATGAACTAGGCATTTTATAAAGCTTGGAGATTGCTAGTTGTCATGCGGCAAAACTAGGTCATGGATGATAACGGCTAAAAAACATGGATGATTGTGTTTGGATTCATGTTCTGTCTTTATTCATTTTACTAGCATAAGTGTAACCTTCATATCAGTATATAGCCCATGTTGGTAAATATAGAAAGGAAGGAGGAGCAAACATACCTCTTAAAAAAAAAAAAAAAGTATGAAGACAATCAAGAGATGCAGAAGGGCAGTTATAATGAGAGCAACAGTTATCACCAGTTTAATGAGGGCATGCACTGTCTGAAAGCATTCCCTTAATTAGAATTTCTAGCATGTAGTTACTGCTAGCAGGCAGAAAGACAGGTAAAATTAGCATAGTTATGTTAAGATTTGTTGATCAGAAAAGTATTATCTCTGTCACCCTGAAAAATGATCAGCAAGATTGGCTGGAAAATATATCAGTCATTACCTTTCAAACGGAATATTCTGATTTCCTAAGGTATGCCAGTAAGAAGTACATGCAGGTCTTATTCTTAGTGACCACCTTCTAAATTTTCTCTGCTGTATACTGAAGTGGAAATAGAGTTGGTCTGAGGTAAAGGGTTCTTTGAATATTTCCAAGCATTGGTGTATTACAGTAAAAAGGCATATGCTAACACAAGATGATACTTAATTAGAAGCAGGATTAGAGATGTCTTCCATGGTTTGCCTATGCAAATCATGAAAATAAAAGGAATTACAATAAACTGTGGATTATGTGGGTTTTCTTTTATCTTCTCCATATGGAAGGAAAATTATTGCATTTTTCCACTATTAATAATGCTGGCATTTTGATTTATGGTTAAATAATAGCATTGTTGCAGGGTATCTTAGAAAAATATTAGATTCTTTTCAGAGAAAATATGTGGAAGCAGAGTTTGTTTCCATCAAATGTACGCCTTCTTGTTTCTTTGTTTCTTTGTAGATGGAGACTGAAATGAAAACTGGAGATCAAACAGGAGATTCCAAAATATGTTGCTATAATATGTGAACACTTAGTCTTGGATTTATAAAACCAAATGTACAGATGTACTTTTCAGCAAGTAACTTTCAGCTCTCGTTAGAGTCAAAGGTACAGACTCTTCTGGAGAATATTTCATCTCATGCTAATAAACATTTCTAAATTCACTCTAAGTTTACTAAATTATGTCTAGTTTAGAGTAGAAAGAAGATTAATCATTTTTAATAGGGTTTACTAAAGGGACCTTAGAATGACTAACTTAGATTTTTACTTTTTTACATTTTTACCTTGGGCATCTGCATTTAGTCAGATGAGTCCTATCCGTGTTATTTTTAGACCTTCTTAGTGATTGGCTTGGGTCTGGCTGGGATGGAGTTAACTTTCCTTGCAGCAGCCCATATATTGTTGTGCTCTGCACTTGTAGCTAGAACAGCATTGGTTTCACACCAGTGTTTTGTCTATTTTTGAGCAGTGCTGGCACAGCACCAGGACTCCCTCCAATCCCCCAAAAGCCAGTAGGCTGGGGGTGGGCAAGAGGTGGGGAGGGGACATCACCAGGGCAGTGGACCTAAACCAACCAAAGGGATGTTCCACGCCATAAGAGGTCACACTCAACAATAAAAGCTGGGGAAGGGGTAAGAGAAAGGGGGTGACTCTCGTTATGAAGATGTCTGTCGTTCCAAACAACTGCTACATGTATTGAGGTCCTGCTTCCCAGGACATGGCCAAACATCACTTGCTGATGGGGAGTATAATTATTTTCTCTCTTTGCTTCTGCATGGCCTGTTTGTTTGTTTGTTTTGTAGTTTTTGTTTTGTTTTGTTTTCTCTTTCTTTCCCCTTTAATTAGAACATCCTTATCTCAACCCATGAGTCTTTTACTTTCCCATCATACTTTCTCCCCTGACTCTCTCTTTGAGAAGGGGGAGTGAGAAAGGGGAACTGGTGAAGTTAGTTGTCCATGAGGGTGAAACCATAACAGCGATGCTGAAAGAAATTAATTTGTGGAAAAGTGACACTACTTTTTTTTTTGTTTGTTTATATTTTCATCTGCCAAAGTGAGTTTGATGATGCAGGAGTTTTTGAGAGGATCACCTAACTGTGATAGATGCTGTGATTTAACTAGAGTGGGTGAAGCTCTTTTGCAAATATTCTTACAGTTACATTAGAGGTAAAGCCAGCATTTCTGGAAAACAGAACCTCTACTGCTGCTTGGAAATTTGTTTTTACACAATCTGAAGCTTCATTGTGACTTCAGTGATTGCAAGCTGAGAACTGAACAGGATTGAGATTTAATAGTTGTTCCTATTTTTAACACAGTGCTAGTTCCCAGTAAACACAAGAACATACATTTCATTCTATGTTTAGTGTTGTGCTTCCTAGATAGATCAGATAGAGTTCTAGCTCATTTTTATAGGAACATCTAATTATGATAAAATTCAAAGGAAAGTAGTGAAATGATCAGAAAGCTAGAAAAAATGACATGGATTAAGATTAAAAGTGTAGGAGTGTTTAGGGAAAGGAAGCTGAGGGCTAAACATGCTAACAGTTTTCAGATGGATAAAGGCATCAGCAAAGAGATAGAGAAGAAACTTCTCTGATCTATTTCTACTGAAAATAGATAAAGAAATTACAGGTTTAAACTGCACCAAGAAAGAGTTAGTTTAGAGATTACAATATGATAATGTACCAGAATGGGTGGTTCAGCACTGCTTTAAGAGGTAAGACAAATTCTATCATAAGTGTATATATGTCTTCTAAAGTGCGTTTGTAATTTGTTTGTTGAGAGTGACACAGATCAGAGTTGATAAAACACTGTGGAAGTTAAATGATCCTTAAAATACTTGTCCAGGCTTATTTTTCCATAATTTTAGTGTATTTCTCTTGAGACTCTCTGGAACCGTCAGTTTCTTTTTCTCCTGTTGTGCTCCATTTCTGTTTTCATCTACCTTGTTTTACCTCAAAACTCAAAGAAAGTTCCTTCCCTCTCATCTCTCTTCTGACTCAGGCCCTGTCAATTGCCAATATACTCTCCACAGACCACATACTGGATCTTTTGTCAACATTTGCTGCCAGTGCATTTTTATCTTTCCTGAATTTCTGTAACTATAACTGGGGGAAGTCCTTAACACAATGAAATCCCTAAGTCTCGCTCTTGACTTTAATATGGTCAGAGTTATGTTTAGTATATTTTTTAATATATGCTTGAATTTATCAGAAATGTATCACCACAGCAATCAGCCCCTGAAACAGCTCACCATAAGTCTCATAGCTTATCACTAGTGGGCCTGGTTTGGTCCCTTTCCCCCTTCAAATCTAGTTTAAAGACCTATCAGTCAGCCCTGCTAACTCCTGGGCAAAAATCCTTTTCCCCCTCAGAGAAAGGTGCTCCCTGTCAGGAGTCTGTAGGCCCAGTGCCATGTAGACCTTCCCATGATCAAAAAAGATGAAACCGTGTTAGTAGCACCAGCCTCAGAGTCACATATTGATCAGCTTGGTCTGCCTAGTCCTTCCAATATTGTTCCCCGCTACTAGAAGGATGGAGGCAAACACTACCTGTGCACCTGATCCTTCAAACAATCACCCCAAAGCCATAAAGTCCCTTTTGATTGCTCTTTGGCTTCTCTTTGCCACCTCATCACTGCAACTTGAAAAACCAATAAAGGGTAATAACCAGTGGGACATACCAGGTGAGTGACTCTCCAAGCAACGTCTCTTACCTGCTCAACCTGCTTCCACTCCCCCATCTCTTAGATCCCCTCCCTCTGCAGCGAGGGGGTAGGGGAACCTTTGTTTCTTGTGCAGTAGCAGTGGCTGGCTGGGGAACCTGCCTCAGAGATGGCAGTGCCCTACCCCACCAATCTCATTCTCTGACTCCCTGATGCTCCTCCTCCTCCTAGTATACCCACCTCCTCCCAAAGCTGCCACCACGCAAAGCAGTTCTTCAACCTGGTCACATCTCGTGCAGCAGTGCTTGTTGTTTGTGCGTAGGACACACCCGGCAGCCTGACACCTGGGTGGCAGCATGGTCCCCATGCAGCTGTCTGGGAGGCTGCATCAGCTGTGGTGGGTGCTGAGCTCTGTGAGGCCACGGCCTTCTGCCAGGTGGATACTATCACTCCCTGGTTGAGCTGGCCAAGCTTCAGCGCCTTCTCTGCTTGCCGTGCCAAAACAGAGCAGGCATCAGTCTCAGGTATCAATTTCCTTTTAGAATCATTCATAAAAAGATGAAGGTACAGATGCTTGGTACAACTATCGTTTGCAACACTTCTATGTCTTGTTTTAAAATTAGCTTTCACTTTCTCTGCCTTGCAAAACTGATAAATAGACTGTCTAATTTACAGGTATAACAGTATTTAGTAGTTTCTATAGTTGCTCTGTTCTAAAAGTTTCACATGGAGAATTGTTCCAATTGTTCCATGGAGCATTGTTCGTGTTCCCTAATGCTGTACTTCCTCTTTAACTTACATACATCTTTCTGAAGTATTTTGCTCTTGAATTTCCTATTTGTTTTAATTTGTATGTTTACTCTTCTGCACTTTCTTCATCTTTTTAATCCACCTTGTTATGCTGATTGGTTTTACCTTGGCAATTGATTTTTTTTTCCACCATGATTAGTGAATATAAATCAACATGAACAGCAGTTCCGCATAAAATATAATTTCTTGAATAAATATATTCTTATCAATTTTTACTAACTTGTAGCCCTTTAAATCTATCAGGAGACTCTTAAAAATCAAAGAAATATTATAGTAGTATGCCTGCCTACAAGAAAACAAATAACAACAAAAACATAAACTATCCCTGGAAGTTAAAAACAGGAAGCAAACAAACTCCTTGGGGGAAGTCCTTGCCACAATGAAATCCCTAAAAATCTTGCTCTTGACTTTAATAGGGTCAGAGTTGTGTTTACTATATTTTTTTAGTATATGCTTGAATTTATCAGAAGTGTATCACCACAACAATCAGCCCCTGAAACAGCTCACCCAGGAATGTGGTGATAATTTAGATTTAATTAATTCTAAATAGAAAGCTACATCTTACAGAGAAGATGTAGATTTGGTCAGAAGTTAGCATATGGTGTTCTACAGCCTTTATTTTCTATGGAATCAGAATAAATTATCAATAACAGGGCTACTGCTTTATAAACTTGTGATTCAATATCATGTTTACTTGATTTTATGAGGAGGTACAAAGCAATACTGTTTAGTAATGCTGTAAGTATGTGGAAAACTTAGTACCAAAAAAAATTACATACAAAGAGTAATTTATAGTATTGAAATTAATGAATGGACATAAATTCCCTTTTGGCAGGCTTTGGTGAGTTCTTCCAGAGATTAATTACTGTAATTAAATATAAGTAGAGCTGATTCCCACAGAATATCCATGTAAGTGTTAGACTTCAACAAAGGACACTGGATACTTATGAAATGCAGGCTTAATACAGTAGATTTACACACACCACAAACTTCCTTTCCTTCTGTTAGTCTTACAGACTATGTTGCCAGCTTGTCTGCTAAGTAATGCTGCCTGTTTCTTCTAATTTATTATTTATTTTTATTACAAGTGATTAATGATTTTGTCTTCTTTAAATGAAAAAGAAGAAAAATAATGGATCTGCTGGTCTTTCCTTGTTGCAGTATGTACATAAATAATATTTGTCTGCCTCTGGGGTGGACAGGGTTTAAGAGTGGGCATTGCACCACAAAGCTAGTAGTACTACCTTCTTTAAAAGTTTCTTAGGAGGGTTGAACCCTAATTTAGAAAAAATGGGGGTAATATTTTGTCATCATGTTAACAAAAAAAAAACAGTAGGATTCTTTTTTTTTCCTGTGTTTTGAACAAAATGAATATACTTGACTACGGACAATTTTTTCAAAGATTACAATTCATTTGTTTGAACATTATATTGATGCTTTCTGTCCTTTTGTTTTTAGTTTACTAGATTAGAGCTCATAAATAATAAAACTATTAACAGTTTGAGTATACATAAAAATAAATAAATAGATCAGGCTTTCCAAGAAGATTTAACTCATTTTATTATGCTATTGTTCCCTTATGAGGGAGTCTTTACAACAAAAGATATGAGGAACTTTAATTGCCTTGGAGTCATTTGGTCAGTATTACTTCACTTAGAAACATAGCCTATAACTGTTTTAGGCTTAGAGAAAAGTGTTATTAAATTGAATTTTTACATAATACATTAATTCCTAATAAAATCTCTAGTATAATCATAACCTAAGAATACTTTTTCACAGACAAAAAAAGATTTTATTCTCCATGAATCTTGTAGAGCACTAAAGCTTGGGGAATCTAGAATGACAAAGAAGATAATGACATCAGAGAAAATCAGTCACACTAAAATCACTGTCCTGTGGATTTTCCAGCAGGCACTTTGATATATAATAGTTCTTCTACCTATTAATCTTCCAATTTTTATTTTTCTCCCCTGGAAATTTCATTACGTATGCATCATATAAGGAAGAAAAGAAAACTAATGATCTTTTTAACTTTGAATTTGTTGTGGAGCTTCTAATACTGTACTGTACAATATGTTCATGATCTTCAAAGGAAACAGGCAGCAAGAAGGAAGTTTGGGAAACTCCTGCAAGCAAACAGAGAAATAAAACTACTTGGTTTAATAGATTTAATAAAAGATGTGTGTCTGAGAAGCAGATCAAATTCTTAGACACTTTTTTTCAAACCTGTATTCATCTCCTTTTTCTCCATTTTAGATACTGAGACAATATATATATATATTTATTTTTTTTCTGTTAACCTCTTTGTATCAGCTGTTTCAGATTATTATATTGACTTACATACTCCAAATTCACAGGCTTTTCTGTTAGATATCTTCAGAGGCTTACACCAGTTCTATTTTGTTTTTCCCATTCTTCCAACAACAGCTGGTTACTTCAAGAATGCTATCACCAGCAGTGAAACTATATTCAAGCAAAATATGTCAAGATATGCTATCTGAAAACATAACCTCCTATTAACTCTCCTGTCAATATTATACAGGGTCACGAGGTTAACCCTGGTGCCAAAATTAATAAGAATATGAATGAGGAGCAAAATGATGTGGACATCTTCCTAAATTAGAAAAGAAACTGAAATAATATGTCAAAAGTAAGAAAAAGGTCTATTTAATTTACAGGTCAAACTGAAACAAAAGCAGTTTCAATGTCAGGAACATTCTCTCTTGCTGAAATAGTAGATCTTGCTAAAAATCCCCAGTTTATGTGACCTGTTCTACAACCTTGAACTGTACTTCAGTGTTTTTCAAATGTATCATTTGGATTGAGATGACAGAATTGCACTGGTACTTCTGAGAAGTTCTAAGGCAAACGTCTGTCTGATGAATAGAAATAAATAAATAAATAAATAAATTATAGGCTGTTTACTTTGTAGAAGGCCTAGCAAGTGGTTGGGTATTTGTCCATCCCTTCATCCTGTCAACACTGAGCATTCTCATTGGTCCTGACCACACATGAGAGCCAAGCCTTGATTTGACTAGACATGGATCCAGATAAGCTGCAGATCATGAGAAAAGCAGGAAAGACATTTGATCTATTACTACAATACATGCATATTGTGACAGATGTTGCTGTGGTCCAAAATCTCCTTTGTTTTGCAGGAAAAGCATATTCTGCTAAGTGATGTCTTTTATTCACAAGGGTTCTCTTATATTCTCATTTGAAGCTATGCTGGAATAGAATAGTGGGGTACTGCTGGAGACCTGTTTAGTACTTATCAGAATCTGTGGACAAAATAGCACAGCATTCTTCTGAGCTGAATTTTCTTCTGGATTGGCCCGTTCTTTGATTTTTCTCTCCTCTTGTCTACTGTGACAACATAGATTCAACACTTCTGCAAGAGTTTTCCCCCCTTAGACTGCCCAGTTTTTGAAGCATGCTGGTCTAAAGTCCATAAGACAAGGTTGGACATCTCTTCTTCCATCAGACAAAAGGCCATCAGGGTTGGACTCAGACATGACAGCTGAAGGACGTCATGCTCACAGACAGAGCTGTTGTTTTTTGTACTTACATACTGATGTCTGTAATGCAGGACAGAGCTTCCCAACACTAAAAGGTGGAAAGCTAGGGTATCAGTCTGACCCATATGTCAAACACTTCTTCCTGCACTGCACTTATATAGAAGTGACATTGCCTTGGTAACATGGATATAACAAATCACAGAATATCCTGAGTTGGAAGGAAGCCACAAGAATCATTGATTCCAACTCCTGTTGGCACATGCAAACACCCCAAAATTGAACCATGTATCTAAGAGTGTTGTCCAAATGCTTCTTGAACTCCATCAGGCTTGGTGCCATGACCACTTCACTGGGGAGCCTGTTCCAGTGCCCAACCACCTTCTCAAAGAACCATTTCCTAATCGTGAACTTTCCCTGTCATAAATTCATTCAATTCCCTCAGGTCCAATAGTGCTGGTCACCACAGAGAAGAGATCAGTGCCTGCCCTTCCGTGTCCTCTCATGAGGAAGCTGCAGGCTGCCATGAAGTCATCTCTCAGTCTCCTCTTCTCTAGGCTGAACAAAGTGACTGTATTGGGTTTATGTGGCAAGGTTTTGGTAATGGGGGGCTGCAGGGGTAACCTTTCTGAGAAGAATCCAGGAGTTGCTGCATGTTAGATAAAAGCCAGTTTCAGCTAGATCCAAAAGGGACCCGCTGCTAGCCAGAGCTGAGCCAGTAAGTGACCCTGGTTGGGCCTGTGAGAGTAGGTTTAAGAAAGGGGAAAGAAAAAAAACCACCAACAACAACAATAACAACAAAGAACTACTGCACAACAGCAGCTGGGAGAGAGGAATGAGAAAATGAGAGAGAATCAGCCCTGCAGTCCCCCAGGTCAGTGCACAAGGTAGGCAGGAGGTGCTCCAGGCACGCAGCAGCAGTTCCCCTGCAGCCTGTGGAGAGGCCCCTGGTGGAGCAGGCTGTCCCCCTGCAGCCCATGGGTCCCACACGGAGCAGATCTCCACACTGCAGGGAGAGGGAGAGGGAGAGGGAGAGGGAGAGGCGGGAAGAAGGGAAGGGAAGGGAAGGGAAGGGAAGGGAAGGGAAGGGAAGGGAAGGGAAGGGAAGGGAAGGGAAGGGAAGGGAAGGGAAGGGAAGGGAAGGGAAGGGAAGGGAAGGGAAGGGAAGGGAAGGGAAGGGAAGGGAAGGGAAGGGAAGGGAAGGGAAGGGAAGGGAAGGGAAGGGAAGGGAAGGGAAGGGAAGGGAAGGGAAGGGAAGGGAAGGGAAGGGAAGGGAAGGGAAGGGAAGGGAAGGGAAGGGAAGGGAAGGGAAGGGAAGGGAAGGGAAGGGAAGGGAAGGGAAGGGAAGGGAAGGGAAGGGAAGGGAAAGTTATTTGTTTTCTGATTTAAAGTTTCTGGCATTAAAAGCAGAAGACCCCTGTGCTCAAGAGCCAAGTTGACCATTCAGTTTAAGTGACTGAATATTACAACTTCTACAACCTCAAACCACGCTAGTTTGTTCTGCAATTTCCACAGTGTCAAAAACTGTTAGACAGAATCTCTCTCCTCCTTTCTTCTCATGGCTCTATGGAGTTGCAGTGACTTATTCCCCTACCACTGGGTTTATTGATCTGTGGTATACTTTCCAGATCCAGGACAGTGGAGCATGGTGTAGACAGATGCCATAGCCAGCAGCTAAAAGAAACCTCATTCCTTGAGTATGCAGGTACTTCTGATGTGCCCCAGATTACCATGCTCTACCATGTCCCCAAACTAGATAAACAGACTGTCCAGAGCTGAGAACAGTGTGGCTTCTTCAGAGTTCTGTTCTTTAGCTGTGACAAAACAAGTAAACAAGCATTTAATTTGAAGCCAGCTTAAGGAATAGATATAAACCATTTAAAAATATGTTCTGCTCCCCTCCTCTCCCTGATTAAGGACTGTGACCTCCTAACAAGAACTCTAGCCAGTGGTCTAGTTTCCTCACAATGCCATACGTGATTTAATCCTAGAGATTTATCTCTTGCCCCACCTTGCTTAGCTTGATAGAGAAGTGAAAGCACGAAACTTTTAGGCAGTAAGATAATAAAATGAAATAAAAATAAATGAAAATAAAGTAACATAATAAAATAAAATATAGTAAAATAAAATAAAATTAAATTAAAAAATAAAATAAAATAAAATAAAATAAAATAAAATAAAATAAAATAAAATAAAATAAAATAAAATAAAATAAAATAAAATAAAATAAAATAAAATAAAATAAAATAAAATAAAATAAAATAAAATAAAATAAAATAAAATAGAACACCTCTGCATTCTATGCATAAGAATCTGCCAGGCAACTATTCTGTCATCTCAGAATTCATTTAAAGCACTTTATTAAATCTCTTATTTGCTTTCTTGCCTAGAAGCAGCTACTAATCTCCTTATGAGTTCAGAGAAGATCAAGGAGGATTTCTTAAGTGAATATAAGTTTTGGTGCCTGAGGACACATAGAGAGTCAAAAGTACAGAATTCAGGGACCTGTGGGGAAATTTACATCTAGCTTATCAGGAAAGACATATGCACTTGTGAATTGATTTTTATTTTTTATTTTTTTTAACATTTTGCAAAGAGATCTGCGTTCCCTAGGATATGGCCCTTGTAGCTTGATATCTCTCTCTCGGGGTGGTTGACTTTCATTTTACAGAAAGTAGGAAATTCCATCAGTAGTGTTGAATTTTCAATCTGCATTTACTCTTTTATTGTAAGGTAATTCTGGAAAATTCTTACAGAAACACATTTTCATCTGCAGTGCTTGGGGTCTAGTGTTTTTTTCTGAGTTTTGCATTCATAATTAAGTTGATTGCATATTACCTCTGATAATTTTACTGTCCTAGTGCCCCAGTGATTTTTATAGTAAATTCATGGCCATGATTGTCCTATGGCAAAGAAAAACATAGTCGTATCTCTCAGAAAAAACAGGAAATGACAATTTTATGAGACCATTACAGTTTCATAGATGACAGTCTGCCTGATAGTTTCCACTGTGGGGATAGATAACTTTTGTTGCTTTCATGAAATGAAGGTACAGATATGCCTTTTATAATTTGTGGATTTCCTTTTAAACGCCATTGGAACTGAAGTTTGAATAAATGTACCACACAATGATAAATGTTGGGAAAAATCTTGAGAGAAATGTTGAGAACACTGCTGAACAGTGATATGCTGATTTTCATTTTGCACCAACCCCTTGCCCATTTCCACAAAAACACTTGGACAAAATATGAGAAAAATGGCATAATTTTGTTTTCTGCCTTATTTTTAATTTAAGAACTATCGATAACTGGTTTCTTATAAAACGCAGTGGAGTTTTTTCCTCCAGACTTAATTACTGTTTTTCTGAGATAACCACAGTAAATTAAACAGTTAATGAAACAAATACTGTGATAATATTTTTATGATGCAGAATTAATTTTTCTTTAGTGTCCTCATAAACTTTAACTTGACTCTGTTCCCAACTAACACATGAAGAAGGTGCAATATAAATGGACAGTCTATTATGTTTTATACCCTTTGGAAGCATAACAGCTTTAAAAATTATTTTATGACTCTTTGGGGACTGATTAAATTTATGCAAGCAAAATTTTTATTCCCAGTGCTGTTTTACACCCTCTTGCATTACATTACATTTCTTCATTACGGTTTGAGTGTTGGACTTACTGAGAAGTAAGTGCCTCACATTCACTCAGTTCTGTTGAGGATTCCAATAATAAGATGCACTTAAGCACACTGTTGAAACTGAAAGAAATCTCTCTCTTTGAGTAGAAAGTCCTGAAGCAAGTATGCTTCCTCCTTTTTCAATAGCAAGAAGCTAAGATTTTGAAGATCAAGAAGAATGGGACATAGAAATGTGGTATACCTGAGTACAGTCAGCCTGAAAGTGGTGTGTAAGCAAGACTGGCAATCAGCCTTTTGAGTTTGAATTTTATTTATGTGAAAATGTAACCTCTTCATTTCAGAGAGAAGAAACTACTTAAAACAGTCCTCAGCCCAAGTAAAAGTCAAATGCTGCTTTTTCCTAAGTCTGGAAAAAAGGCATTGTGACTTATTTTGCTATGTGGTGAATGAGAATTAAATAAACAAATAAATAAATAAAGATCAGAGTCAAAGAAGTGTTGATGAGGAGTTTCTTATTTGCTCTTACTGACTCTGGCCAATTTTTTCAGGGAGGTATGTGAAGCTGTGTACCTGTGATGTCACTATATCTTTGCAAGGTCTTTTCCAGAACCCAAGCAAGATATGTTTATATACAATGCACACCTCACCTTTTTGTGCTTATTTTCTTACTGTATTCCTTTCCTTTCCAGTTGTATTGGTCAAAAACCTTAAGGATAATTCAGAAATGATGGTATTTCTTTTGCACTGAAATCTCACTACTTGAACCATGAGTAAAATTCTGTTAGTTCTAACCCACTCTTTGCCTTATTTTCTCAGCCAATTTTGACATATCACTGTACTCAGGCATAAGCTTGAGACTATGAACTAAAAAGAGAACATAAACTTTTTTTCTGAAGTCATATTTTTAGGTAAAAGATACCTAATAAGAACGTTCTTTCCAGGTACTGCTGCTGTTTGAATTTTAAGAGTCTGAAATAGACTCAAATTTACCCACATGTGCCTGCCAATACGTAATAATAATCCATATAAAACATTTTGCTTACAGAAAAGAGTAGTTTGTTGCCTATCAGTCTTTGAAAGTCAGATTTCAGGACATTGCTACAGAGTAGTCAAGAGGTGACTGTAACAAGCACAGCATTTCTGAACTAAATACACTAAATATGCTAAAGCTGCATCTATGCTAGTCAATTAAATGTGCCCAGAAATGCACACAAGCATGGGCTCTGACTGCAATTGGGTTGTCCATTAATGTTTATTAGACCTCATCTAGCCTATTCTGGCTGGTTGGAGGCATGGGGATAGCCCAAGTGTGCTCAGAGTTCTGAAGCGATGCTTGATGATATTTCAGGTGACATGTATCAAAACCACACCAGGTGATGTCCTCATAGATGACTACATTTCAGTGCAGGAAATAATCCTTAGTATTACCTAATTTACTAGCATAGGCATATCCATACAGACCAGGTCATAAAAACAAGGCATAAAAGCCTAGCTCAAACCATGTATACTTGCTAAGGCGACTATCTACTTTCAGGTCTTCATAGCTTTGCTGCTCATTGTAGCCAAAAGAAGTGAGTGAAAAGTTTAGAATGTTTTTAATTTCGTATGTTGTAGCCTAAAAGAGAAAGAAAAAAAAAAAAAAAAGAGGAAAAAAAGGGAAAACAACAACAAAAAGGACCAAGTTCATAGCTGACATACATACATACGACCATTGCAAATTTCTTGACATCTCTAAAGACATTCCAACACTTCATGAAGTTGTCGTACGGAATATATTTATTTTTCTAAGTGGCATTAATTTTGCTGTCAGTTGAAAACATTTTCTTGTTTTCTTAGCATTAAGGCTTTTAGAACATTTTAACCTAGACTGTGGTTCCTACAAAAGTAAATCTTGACTAGAAGCTTCTAGCAATTCTTTTGGCCTTATTAAAATATTACTAAAACTGTCAGGAGTTTAATCAAGTTACGTGGGTCTCTGTAAAATGTCATTTCAATAAAATGTCATACTCTCTTTGCAGAATTGCTTTGTTATAGGTGAGACTAAAAGACAATAGAAAAATTACAAGTGAAGAATATATCAAAAATAAATTTAAACATCTGAATTGTGTTCTACAGAAACAGGAATAACCTTCACAGCAATAAATCAATAAAGTTGCATGCATGTTCATATAAAGCACTCAACTTATAGCACAGAATATGAGGCTTAGTTCCCACAGTCCTTACTAACACAAAACTTCTATAAACTGCACTGGAAATGTTACTTAAAAGATATGCAAACTCACTCAATAGTAAATTTTCTGGAAGTAAGACTCCTAAGTGTATTTAATCTTCAGTAATATGTATGGATCTACCAATATTGACAACAGATATGTGTTAGGTGGGTTATTTATGTAAAATAGAGACAGTCAGAAATGTTTCAGTAAAGCAATTTTTTGTTTGAATATATTAACTTACACAGATTGAAAAGTTATATGCAGACACAGTTTGATTATACATAGGCATGCATATTTTATACAGAAACAAAGCTGTTTCTTTGGCCTTACTTGTCTGGCAGCTCAAGAAAATTATCTGAGATAAATCTGGGTTCAGTGCTGTCTGCTGGGTCAGTAGATTTGAATTCATTTTTTTTCCTCCAGCTAAACATCCAAATCACCAGCACTGCAATGTAGCAAGATGCTTTCTTCTTCTTTTTGATAGTTTCACTTTCTATCACTTTATTTTCAAATTATTTATTTAAATATATATATATAATTAAATATTTAATTTTATTTTAAAATAAATATTTATAGACAAGTAATTTGAAATATTGTTTATTTCACATTATTGAACATGTACTGGAAGAGTGTCTGGAAGGCTGAGAGCACATAGTATGTGCTCCACTCCAATGATGCCTCAAAGACCAATGATCAGGGTCCTCACCAAGGTAGTCAAGGACTTTGGTCCCTATACAGTCTCTGATTATTTCAGGACTGAAATACAGAAATGCAGTTTTTATTTTTTATTTTTTTATTTTTATACTTTACAATCAAAATTATGCAATACTATTTTTATTTTAAAATAAGAGTAGGAAAAAAGCTTCTGATAATACCTAGTGGAAAGCAGAGCAGTCAATATTTCTCTATCAGAGGTCATTGTCATTTATTTTTTAATATTTCTTTGGGATTCTGTTGTGTTTTCATAAATACAATCTTCTGAGAGAGTACAAAAGAAGCATTAATGTCTCTGACATAATGATGACATCTTGTATGTGTCTTTATTATTTTTTTTTCAAATCTCTTGACTGATATTCTTTCAAATTGTTTTCTGATTTTGAAAGTATTTTTTCTCTTTTTACCAGGTAAATATTTCGTTTCTGACTCCTTATTAGCTCCGTTTAAACCCACTCTTTAGATAACAGCGTTGCTACATAGCTGATGATTAGTTCTCCTTTGTCTCACATTTTAAATACAAAGTTTTGTCTACCCAAATCCATGTGTTGTGATAGTCACACCACATATCATGGATGTTAAGCACAAAACAGAACTGGTAATATGTAAGAAATACATAATATACAAAATGAGTTGAAAAAGTGACAACTGCGTTCGGTGGGAATTGAGAGAAGCCACTGAATAAAACTGAAAGGTACTGATCCTACACAACATGAACTATTTTGTTCATTTATCTTTTTGAAGTTAAGAGTAGAATATAAATCTATACTGCACAACCAAGATGAAAAGATGTTATCCGAACTCTATGGACTTCCCTTTCAGGAAGCTTTTTTATAGGTAGATAAACTTTTTTTTTTTCTTTCTTTTGTAAATTACAGCCTAGGGCTGTAACAGTGGAGGGACGAAGGAAGAAATATTAAATCCGATAGGAGACAGGGCTGTGCAATCCAAGGACTTCCATTGTCTCCTCTGCAATGGACAGCCTGAGGTAACAGGGGAGAGAGAGAAGGGAGGTCAGCACACTCTTTAGGTGCAAAGTCTGACTTTTCCCCACAGGGTCATTCTTTGGAAGGGACTTGGTGTTGTCAGTTGCTGTACCAGATACAAGTATTCTTCTGTAATGATTAAAATAATCTGGACTCAGGAAGACTTCTGATTTGATAGCACATCATAGATTACCTAATTATGAATTAACACTCCATAATGACATATTGTAATACAATAAAAATAATTGTGCAGCTTTCTAAATGGCCCATCCTTACATTATTTATTTCTAACAATAAAAAGGAAAAAAAAATCTTCTTAGGTGTAAGAAATAACCTAACAGAGGGGGGTAGAGTTAAAGTATGATACATATTAATCACACTTCCTCCCTCCCTCTATCCTCTTTCATACAAGAGAAATCAGACACACTTGATTACCTTTTTAGTCTGTATACATGTATATTGGGTTTACATGTCAAGGTTTTGGTAGAATCCAGAAGCTGCCCCATGTTACATAACGGACAGTTTCAGCTGGCTCCAAAGGGACCTGGTGCTGCCTAGAGCTGAGCCAATAAGCAAAGTTGTTTGCACCTCTGTGGAAAAAAAAAAAAAAAAAAAAAAAAAAAGTACTGCACAACAGAAGCTGGGAAGTGGAAGAAGTGAGAAAGAGCCTTGCAGGCACCCAGGTGAGTGCAGCAGGAGGGCAGAAGGAGCTCTAGGCACGCAGCAGCAGTTCTCCTGTGGCTTGTGGAGAGGCCCCTGGTGCAGCAGGCTGTCCCCCTGCAGCCCATGGGTCCCACACGGAGCAGATCTCCACGCTGCAGCCCCCCCCGTGGAGGAGCCCCCGGTGGAGCAGGTGGATGTGGCCTGGAGGAGGCTGCGGCCCATGGAGAGCCCCCGCAGGAGCAGGCCCCGGGCCGGAGCTGCAGCCCGTGGAGAGGAGCCCACGCAGGAGCAGGGGGTCTGGGGGGAGCTGCCGCCCACCCTGGGGGACCCGTGCTGGAGCAGTTTGCTCCTGGGGGATGGATGGACCCCGTGGTACGGAGCCATGTGGGAGCAGTTCTTGAAGAGCTGCTGCCTGTGGGCAGCCCCCGCAGGATCAGTTCGGGAAGGAGGCATCCCGTGGGAGGGACCCCACGTGGAGCAGGGGCAGAGAGGGACCGTGAGGGAGTGGCAGAGATTAAATGTCAGGGACTGACCACAGCTGCCATTCCCCATTCCCCTGCACTGCTTGGGGGGGGAGGGGGGGGTGGAGGTAGAAGAGGGTGGATGGGGGGAAGGTGGTTTTAGTTTGATTTTAGTTTTTCACTGCTCTAGCTTGTTAATAATAGGTAGTAAATTATATTAATCTCCCTATGCTGAGTCTGTTTTGCCCATGATGATAACTGTTGAGTGATCTCCATGTGAGTGATCTCCATGTCTTTACCTGAATCCTTGAGCCCTTTTCATCATATTTTCTCCTTCTTTCCCTTTGAGGAGGGGGAGCGAGAGGGCAGTTGTGGTGGAGCTCAGCTGTCTAGTTATTTTTATTATATTTTTCAAAGAGATAGGCAGATCAAAATTGAATAAGGGATCAGTCCGTATTGTTTACCTATACAGCTTCTAAATCTATTGATATTGGAACTGGAAATCTTTGACATCTTATATCCATCAATGCAGTTAGTGACACAGTGAATTTTAGCCAGCAGCCCTTTGCTCCACATGTTACTGCTATAAAATAAAGTTAGGAAAAATGCTCATTTGATAGAGATTACAACCAGAGTACTAAGCAGCCATATGCTAACTGTCCCCATGTAATGTCTTTAATGACTATCTGGCAAAGTGGCTCAAAACAGAAGTTGCTCCTAAGGTCTTATCAGAGATGGTCACAGGTGTGTCTTTGCTGTGCTAATCCTAATCTGTAGCCTAAACTGAACCAGCTCAGGATGGTTCTTCATACCAACTCTGCATCCAAAAATGCCTTCATGGCTATAACTCAAACCTGTTGATGCTCTAAGCTGCCAGAAATAAATCCCAGCAGTACAGTTATCAGCTGCTGGACTGGCTGCTCCTGGGCTCTTCACCAGGACTGTTTGTTATTTGTGAGAAATGATGGGAGTGTTCTTCACAAGTCCCTGAGCTATGTTTCAGAGCAGGAGTTTTTTTAGTTGCTGTGTACTGCATTGTTACTAGTGTTGGATGGTAAATGGGTCTCTCAGACTACCGAGCTGGATAATGATACTCAGCTGATAGTGAACACACCAAAGACATGGGACTACAGTGTAAGGATCCCATTTCTAATTCTTGAAAATCAGAAGGTAGGGCATAATGAGACTTGTAGCTATGTGGTGGAGAAGCTTCTGTCCCTTTAGCCCAACTTTTCTGCTTTCCTGATTCTGGTGAAAGCCTGAGGGAAGCAAATGAATATGTAGCAAGCACCTCAAGATATCCTAAAGACGCAAGTATAAGGTAGTGGAAAGAAAAAGATTGTTATGGCTCCTAAAACAAGTGGTGTAATAGCATAAACACACACTCCTGACAATAGCTGGCTTATTTTATCTTTGAGTTGAAAGGCAAGTCACGTGAATTTAGTGGCATAAGGTTGAGGTGCTATCAGCTGTCCACTTTGTGTGCCTGTTGGCTCTGCTTACCTCACCTGCAGCTCCCCATATGTGCTAAGCTGTGCTAGACCCATTGTTCCCATGGTCTAGGGCATTCCTTTACAGTTTTGCACTGCTTGGACATGGAACATAAAAACTTTAATTACGAAGGTAAAAATCCAGATAGACATGTGATGTCAAGTGAAGTTAAATACTCCACAGATTTCTTAGATGAAAAACACTTTAAAAATTTTACTTCAAGAAAAAAATGTAAAAATTCCCTGATCTTACCAGAATTATTTTTCCTTATATTCTTTCTAAATCAAGGTCTATTGGACCTAATTGGTCTAATATCTTTCCACAAATATTTCCACAAACATTTTGCTTTCAGAAATTCTCATTTAGTTATACAAAAAGGCACCAATAGATCCATGCCTTTTGCCATGGAACAAGTGTGCGTGAACCACAGGGAGTTGCTGTGCCATCTGGGACACTGCCATAAGGCAGTTCTGCTCTCTGCCCTATTTCTGCCCTAGTGAACCTGGTGTGTCAGGTTTGTGTTGTTTGAATGACCTAACATCAATCCCTATTTGCTTGTTTCCCACTACCTAATTTCCATTCTCCTTTAGTCAACGAACTGTTTCTTTTCTGAGGTGAAAAACTACCTAATCTTCTCACTTTTGTTGTTGATTTTGTTGCTGTTGTTAAGATTATGGGAACAACATGAAGTACAATTGAGATACAGCATGTTAGATGAAGTTTTCCCCTGAACTTCCATTGAAAATAATGAGCAAAATGAAACATACATTTAATATTTTATTCCTACTAAAAGAGAAATTCCCCTCAATTTACAGTTTCCGAGACAATCCTCATTTAGCTCAGCATCTTGTTGCCTAGAATAAATTCCTACGTATAAGCTGTAGTGGTCCAGAAAATGAAAACTATCTACTAAGGAACTCTTCATTTAAAAAACAAACAAAAAAATTCTGCCTGGCCTAGCTTCTTGGACTTGGATACAGGAAATATAGTGAAACTCAGAACTTGGTTTAGGTGAGCTGTGCATACGGAAGTCCAAAAAATGTAACTCAAAGTATCCTTGGCCCTCTAAGCTTACAGGCTCACTAGGAGCCCTGGCTTTTGATGTGTCATTTTCTGAGGTGCTCCCAGCTGGGCATTGAAATGACTCCATAGGTGAACCTACAGCCTCTCTGGACTTCTAAGAGCCATCAGAGGGAGCAGCCAAAGCCCTCTGCCAAGTAGATCTTGATCTAGCAGGGGGACTCAGATAATAGGTATGTGGACACTTAGATATTTAGATTTAGAATTAGATTTTAGATTTTGAAGAAAACAGAGAATTTCACCCTTCCAAATGCCAGAGTTTTTCGCCTTAAAGAATTGTACTGCAGAAAGCAGTCCTGGCTTTTTATCATGTGAGAGAGAAAAACTTGACTGGCAAGTGGGAGTCATAGGTTTAATTCCCTCTATAGACTGAAGTGAATTTTATGTATGGTTTCCAGCTTGCGTTATGCCTTAAATATCCAAATGTTTTGGAGTGTGACTCTGTCTCTTTTCTTATTGAATTCAGGCAACTCACAGGCAGATAGAGAGCTTTTAAATGAGGAGTGACCATAAATCCGGTGACTCCTAGGGAATGATAATTTGATAAGCAATTATAGCTTGGATTTAGGAAGACAAAGATATGCGTTTCACTTTACATAGATTTTGAGAAGAGCAAAATCTTAGATAAACAAAGTATGACTACTTTAATAAATGAATGAAATACACAAATATAAGTGATATTTTAAGGAAATCTGTAAATTACATAGTCCAATTTCTCTTTAGGATTAATTGTTTGAAGCAAAAATAATGGAAGATAGTATTTAAATGCTGTATCAGCAATTTAAAAAAGGATCATCAATAGTTTCCTTTCCTAATAATATACTATGTAAAGATTTGTTTCTATGCTGTATGAGAAAAGATTTTCATTTTCCTAGCTTAGGATGAAAACATGCAACCAGATTTCTTACTTGAAGACTAATTGGTATTTGTGAAATCCTGTCACAAAACGGTTCTTAAATATCTGAATAATATAAATCATTTAAAAAAATAATGATAATAATAATAATAATTTATTAATTTATTAATTTGGGGGGTTCTTTTTGTATATATCTTTATATATATGTTCTGTGTTTTTTTCTTTCTAGAAAATGACTTTCTTCTAACAGCCTGAGTCCATTGGCACTTAAAGGACAGTAAACAGACACAGCATTTGCAATGGATAAAATCATTCTCACTTTAGTGGAAGAATTTATCCACACCACACACACAGCCATCTTTCTTATCCATCATCAGTGGCACTCTGACTCAAATACCCATCTTCTTTCTAGCAGGAAAGAAAAATGGGGAATACATCAGAGAATACAATTCAGAATGCTTTCAATCTACAGGAAAAAGGATTTCTAAGAGACTGCAAAGCAAATGGGGGACATCGTGCCAGCTACCACTTCTCTTATTTTGATGGGATTTTAAGTCAAAGTACTGCACCAATAGCAGTAGCCTTAGCATGTCAAAATGAAGGACTGCTGCTTTTACAGATTTTAAACATGAGTCAAACTACAGGTGCTTTTTAATACTCAGAAAATCTGTGCAGAAAATGCTGCTACACAGATGAAGAGAAATGTGGTGGTTTCACGCTAATGGGTGGCTAAACTCCACCACACCACATTCTCAATCCCCTTTCTCAAAATAACAGGGGGAGAAAATATGATGAAAAAGGGTTCAAGGGTTTAGATAAGACAGAGAGATCCAATCCAGCTCACCAATCACCATAACAGCCAAAAACAGACATTAATATACAGAGATTAAATAACAAAAAGAGATTAGTATAATTTATTAAAATCGTTAAAAACAGATAAAACAGAGATTAATATAATTTATTGCCCATCACTAGAAGATTAGAACACTGTGAAAATAAAAACAAGCTAACAACATCTTTCCTCCTCCCCCCCCCACACCCCTCCGCCCCTTCACTGAGAACAAACATAAGGCTTAAATATCCATCAGGTTGTGCCAGAGGGTTATCTCTGTGAGAATCTGACAGTGCATAAGATCTAAGGCTCATTACTATTCCAGATGTTTTCACCATTTTAAATTACAACAATTAGTTGTGGAATTAGTCAATAGAACTATTCAGAGCTGTTCACCGTGACATCCAATAGAGCACACTGTGAAAAATTCATCTGTGATGCAGGTGCTGTGACTTTAAATTAATTACAACAAGGAGAAACATAGCCTCTAAAAGACTATGATTTTGGATAGGCATTCAGAGAAATAAAAAGCTATTTGAATATTTTATAAATTTATTAACTTTAATGTTTTAATAGTTTTTATTGTTGAACAATTAAGGTTCAGAAAGATTCTTTTAAAAGATCAGTTATCAAAATAGAATTATTTTATTTAATTTTAATTTTTTTTTTTGTAATTTGATGATAACAGCCTTTGTGATTTCTTAAACTTCAGTCTACTACTAGTAGCACCATAAATATAAGTTCCATCCTTTAGATAGTTCTTGTCTTGAAAGATTGAGAAGAAGCATCCCAATACTAAAACATATATGGTGTTTTTCTATGGAATTACCTAGGATTTGTCTCCAGGATGCAGAACAATGAATTTAGAGCCATATAGTCCACAGATGGATTTCTGTGTAGAGGGACACAAAGACAAGTATCCTTATTGGAAAATTTTCAGAAACGCAACCATAAAATTCAATAAAAAGCCATTTTCAACTGTACCTGTTTGGAAAAGGTGCAGAAGTATTTTTCCTTCTAATAAGGAAAACTTCCAAACACAATGGCTAAGTTCTCGCACTATTGTACAAAAATCTGCAAATGGACAGCTTATTAGAATAATCCTAGCAAATAGGATGGTGAAAATTGAATGAACTAGGTCTTTTAATACCAGCAAGCACTAATGCCCACATATACTTCTAGAATCTCTGAAGAATCTTCTCATCTGCTTTTGCAGCCTGTGGAATAATTGAAAGACTAAACTGCTGCTTTTTGTGCATCAGATTCTATCAACTTTCATTAAAAATCTTTTTCTTCTACAGTATTTGTCCCCTTAGTCTTTTTTTTTTTTTGAAATATGAATCAAACAAAATACTTTTCTGAGGATTTTAAATAGATTGAAATGCAGAACAATGGACAATTTAAGAGCTAGAAAAATGCAGTGTGATTATTATGAAATAACTACATAAGTAGAGTTTTGTCAGTCTCTTTTATTTCAGTTAGCAAACCATTTCCTTTGTGAAATAAAAAATAATTCTAACATGTCTACTTTGTTACCTGGGACATTCATGTATAGCACAGGTCTGACCTAGGGATACAAAGGGAACTCAAAATTAAATAATATTTGTCAAATTGTGAATTGACCATATTTTCTCTTTGCATGCAGTTTAAAAAGTTTAAAAAAGCAGTGACCTATGGCTTCGGGCAATGTCGAAATACATCTGCTAATATACATGAAGTCCTCTGTTGGGAGGACTACATCAGTACTAATCCAATTATGCTGTAACTGTAAACTGTTACTCATCTTTAGACTTCTTACCTGCCTAAATATGGTTTCAAAGTGTCAGAAACTGTCACACCTCAGTCAGAGGGTCCCAGAGACTCCAGCAGAAAATGAAGAACTGATGAAAAAAAAAAAAAAAAAAAGGTGGATTTTCATTATAAGGGATAAGCAGAGGGACAGGCCAAAGGCAGCAGCTGGACATGCTACTACTAAGATCAGTAAAATCTATTTAAAAGCAGTTTTAAAGCTTCTTTTCATAAGTTTCAAGGTTCTTGGGAACTTGGATAACTGCCATGTTGCATTTCATACTCATGAAATATGGTATCTCACTCTTTAGCGTCACCTTTTATTTTCCTTAGTTTCATTGCGTCTTCATACATAGACAGTTCCCACAGAGGTTCATACTGACGGAGTGAACTTGTTTTCTCCAGGTTCAGAACATTACCCTCTTACTGGAATTACAAACCGTGTAATTCAAACAGCATCTCACCAGTGCAGACATCCCAGTGTTCAACACACATCTCACATCAGCTATAGACCATCTGTCTATTGGCATCTTACAAGCTCTTTCTCTTTTGACACCTGAGTGAGATGGCAGGTGCTCTCAAGACTCTGTCTCTCTCTCTCTCACCCCCTTTTTTCTTTCTATTACTTAAATCTTGCATTCAGAGTGAATGTTTTCTTCCACCAGCTTAGCGGTATGCTTGCCTCTAAGAGCCTCTGGGAAGGTTTCAGGATTCATTAGGCCAAACTGCCTTCCATCCACCATTGCTCATTTTTTCTTTGCTTCTAGATGTCAGCATATTAATTTGTTCCTTTTGCTTGGGCCTCTGGTGGTCCACTAGTATTCTGCGTTTCCCGTAAAAAATCTATTACTGTAAATATTTTCATGTTTTTAATAGGACACACTATGATTTAGATACATAATCCTAGTTGGTAATTTACTTCCCAAATATTTACACAGTCCACTTCAGGGATTTTAACTTAGCTTCAGAGATTTAATTTTGTACAAAGCTTATGTACAAAGCTCAAGGACACTACAGTATGTGTTCTAGATTAAATCTTTAAGGAAAAATATCTGGGATCCATAGTATCTGTTCAGATGTGGCCAATAAATTGAATACTCAAGTTCCAAAGACCCAGCTGCAAATTAGCTGCCTGATCATAGACTCTTATTTAAGCTCTATCACAGAGTATAATTCTAAATACTGTATTCAGTACCAGATGCTTAGATTGGTGCTTAGATAAAAAGAAGAAAATTCACATTCCTAAATGTTCCACAGTTAGTATTCGATATGGAGAAACCCAAAAAGGGCATAAAAATACTCTGTTTTCCTCAATAGAAGTGTGAGAGCCAGGAGCTAGAGTTCAATTTGTATAGCTGTATCAGCACTGTGATCATAATATCTACTTTTTAGGATATTTTTTTTTCTCTGATCACTATCATGCACTTAAAAGTATAGGTTAACTTCTGCTTCTTTCCTAGTTTAAGTACATATTCACTAATTTGAAAAGATATGAAAATCCAGAGCATTATTTCTGGCATGTAAGCATGAAAGAGCAATAATTACCATCATACAAACAAATGAAAATACTAACTGTAAATGAAAACAAATAACTAGTTTCTAAAAACCATATGCTAATAAGAATTAGTATCGTGGTCTGTAAAAAATCCCAACTTTTATTCAAGTGTGATAAAAATACACTTAATCATAGACATGATAAAAGGCAGACCACTGATATGAAGCTGTTGATCTACCAAGACTGTAAAGAGAACAGATCTGTGTATTGTTAGTCAGCATCACAGTTAATTACAGACACCTAGAGAAGAAATATTAGACCTTTTGCCACAATTCAAGATATTATTTAGAAATATATATTTATAATGCCAAACACATCCAGATCAAAGAAGTTTGCTGAATTAAGGAATAGTTTTTTTCACT